>NW_026998522.1:0-4153 GCF_035044405.1 Drosophila montana | reverse complement strand
TTTATTTACACGTAGGACGTGGAATTTATTACGGATCTTATTTATTCACACCAACATGAATAACTGGAGTAATTATTTTATTTTTAGTAATAGGAACCGCTTTTATAGGGTATGTTCTACCTTGAGGACAAATATCATTTTGAGGAGCAACAGTTATTACAAATTTATTATCAGCAGTACCTTACTTAGGAATTGATTTAGTACAATGAGTATGAGGAGGGTTTGCTGTTGATAACGCAACTTTAACTCGATTTTTTACCTTTCATTTTATTTTACCTTTTATTGTTTTAGCAATAGTTATAATTCATTTATTATTCTTACACCAAACTGGTTCAAATAACCCAATTGGAGTAAATTCTAATAGAGATAAAATCCCATTTCACCCTTATTTTACTTATAAGGATATTGTTGGATTTATTATTATAATTTTTTTATTAATTTCTTTAATTTTAATTAACCCAAATTTATTGGGAGACCCGGATAATTTTATTCCCGCTAACCCTTTAGTAACACCAGCTCATATTCAACCAGAATGATATTTTTTATTTGCTTACGCAATTCTTCGATCTATCCCTAATAAATTAGGGGGTGTAATCGCCTTAATTCTTTCAATTGCAATTTTAATAATTTTACCATTTTATAATTTAAGAAAATTCCGAGGAATTCAATTTTACCCTATTAACCAAATTTTATTTTGAATTATAGTAGTCACAGTAATCTTATTAACTTGAATTGGAGCTCGACCAGTAGAAGAACCTTATGTATTAATTGGACAAATTTTAACTGTTGTTTATTTTTTATATTATTTATTAAACCCTTTAGTAAATAAATGATGAGATAATTTATTAAATTAGTTAATGAGCTTGAATAAGCATATGTTTTGAAAACATAAGATAGAAATGTTACTTTCTATTAACTTAACTAGTTACTAATTTTAGTTCATAATAACAAAGAAAATAATAAAATTTTTAACCCAATAAAAAATAATAAATAATTTAATGAAAATGATAAAAAACATTTTCATGCTAAATATATTAATTTATCATAACGAAATCGAGGTAAAGTACCACGAACTCAAATAAAAATAAATGAAATTAATATTAATTTTAAATAAAATAATAAATTAAATACATCGCACCCTAAAAAAATTACACAAAATAATATTCTTATAAATAAAATTCTTGCATACTCAGCTAAAAAAATTAATGCAAATCCTCCTCTTCTATATTCCACATTAAACCCTGAGACTAATTCAGATTCCCCTTCAGCAAAATCAAAAGGAGTCCGATTAGTTTCAGCTAAAGAAATTGTTAACCAAACCAAAGCCATAGGAAATAAAATAAATAAAAATCAAATATAAGTTTGATAATAATAAAAATATAAAAAATTATACCCCCCAATTAAGAAAACAAAAGATAATAAAATTAAAGCTAATCTAACTTCATACGAAATAGTCTGAGCAACAGCTCGTAACCCCCCTAATAAAGCATAATTAGAATTAGAAGATCATCCAGCTACTATAACTGTATAAACTCCTAATCTTGTACAACATAAAAAAAATAAACCTCCTAAATTAAAAGAATATAATTTTACAAAAAATGGTATACATATTCAAACAACTAAAGATAAAAATAAAGATAAAATAGGTGAAATATAATATCTTAAATAATTTGATAATAAAGGATAAGTTTGTTCTTTTGTAAATAATTTAATTGCATCACAAAAAGGTTGAGGAATTCCTATTAAACCAACTTTATTAGGACCCTTACGAATTTGAATATAACCTAAAACTTTTCGTTCTAATAACGTTAAAAAAGCTACACTCACTAATACACAAATAATTAATAATAAACTTCCAATTAAAGACATAATCAATTCTATATAAAACAAGTACTATTTGTAATAAATATTACATAAATAAATTCTAAATTTATTGCACTAATCTGCCAAAATAGTTATATTAATTAATATTATTCTATATCAAAATAAAATTATTTTAATATTTGGTCCTTTCGTACTAAAATATTATAATTTTTTAAAGATAGAAACCAACCTGGCTTACGCCGGTTTGAACTCAGATCATGTAAGAATTTAAAAGTCGAACAGACTTAAAATTTGAACGGCTACACCCAAAATTATATCTTAATCCAACATCGAGGTCGCAATCTTTTTTATCGATATGAACTCTCCAAAAAAATTACGCTGTTATCCCTAAAGTAACTTAAATTTTTAATCATTACTAATGGATCAAATATTCATACATTAATGATTTTAATCATTAAAAGTTTTTTAAATTTTAATATCACCCCAATAAAATATTTTAATTTATTATAATAAAAATAATCTTTATAATTAAAATAAATAAAATATAAAGATTTATAGGGTCTTCTCGTCTTTTAAATAAATTTTAGCTTTTTGACTAAAAAATAAAATTCTATAAAAAATTTAAATGAAACAGTTAATATCTCGTCCAACCATTCATTCCAGCCTTCAATTAAAAGACTAATGATTATGCTACCTTTGCACAGTTAGAATACTGCGGCCATTTAAAAATTTTCAGTGGGCAGGTTAGACTTTAAATTTATTTCAAAAAGACATGTTTTTGTTAAACAGGCGAATATTATTTTTGCCGAATTCTTTACTTAAACTTATCATTTAAATTTATTTTACAATAAAATATACTAATTCTATCATTATTACTTAATTTTAAAAATTAAAATTAATATTTCAATAAAAATTTAAAATATAATAAATAATTAAATTTATAAAATAAATTATAACATAATTTTAAATAATTGCTAATTCTAAGCATATATTTTTTAAATTTATTTATTATTTATAAAAATTTATTTTATAGCTTATCCCATAAAATATTAAAATTATAAATTATTTAATTAAAAAATTTTTTAAATAAATTTATAATTTCTAAATTAAATTTATTTCTTGAAAAACTAGATACCTTTAAAAACGAATAACATTTCATTTCTAATATAATATTTAAAATAATTTTATTACATTAACTTTTATATTATATTAACTCTTTTAAAATCGAGAAAAATATATTTAAATATTTTTTATTTAATAAACGCTGATACACAAGGTACAATAAATTAAATCTTCTTTTAAAATAAAAATTTTTCAAAATATTTCAATTTTCTTTTACAATACTACTAAACTATTATTAAAATTATTTTTTCTTTAAACAATACTAAAACTTTTTCTTATATAATTATTTTTAATATTTTTACTCAAAATTAATAAAATTAATAAATAAAATCTAATCAATTTATATTGATTTGCACAAAAATCTTTTCAATGTAAATGAAATGCTTTACTAAATAAGCTTTAAATTGTCATTCTAGATACACTTTCCAGTACATCTACTATGTTACGACTTATCTTACCTTAATAATAAGAGCGACGGGCGATGTGTACATATTTTAGAGCTAAAATCAAATTATTAATCTTTATAATTTTACTACCAAATCCACCTTCAAAAATTTTTTCATAATTTTATTCGTCTAAATAAATTTATTGTAACCCATTATTACTTAAATATAAGCTACACCTTGATCTGATATAAATTTTAATAAAAATTATTGAATATTATTATTCTTATAAAATATTCTGATAACGACGGTATATAAACTGATTACAAATTTAAGTAAGGTCCATCGTGGATTATCGATTACAAAACAGGTTCCTCTGGATAGACTAAAATACCGCCAAATTTTTTAAGTTTCAAGAACTTATCTATTACTACTTAAGTATTAATATTTACATTTTAAATAATAGGGTATCTAATCCTAGTTTTTAATTAAAATTTTTAAGCTTCAATTATTTATTTTATAAAAAATTTAAATTTAAAATTTCACTTAATAAATTTAATTATTTTTAATTTAAATCAATTTAACTTTTACTAAAAAAATTCATTTGTATAATTGGTATAACCGCGATTGCTGGCACCAATTTAATCTATACTTTTTAATATTGCTATTTCTAAATTTCTTTAATTAATAAAATTAATTACTGCGATTATAATAAATATAATAATTTTTAAAATTAATATAAATTCACACAAAAATTTACATATAAATCAAATTAATAACAAATTTTTAAGCCAAAATAAAACTTTATAAATTCATTTAAAAAA
>NW_026998521.1:0-2209 GCF_035044405.1 Drosophila montana | reverse complement strand
ATAGTTGTTGTTATTATTAAACAAAAAATTACTCATTTTAATACCTCTTCTTAACATAACTTCGCCAATTGATCTCCAAATGAGCTTTCTTTGCATTATATTTTGAGTAGACACATACAAGTTCCGCTATCATAACGGATCAGCAGACAAGAATAAGGAGAGCGCTTACCGTTAGCCGTTAAAGAGCCGAAATTGCTCTCAAGCAACGTTGGGGTCGAATGGGTTAAATACAACCAACAATACGAAAATTTAAAATATACAATAGATTCAGTTTGAAACACTTAAAAATTACAAAATAGCTGATTCAAGCGATTTTCAAAGAGCAGAATCAGTACTTGCAAAGTTAAAGAAAAATTTTCCACCTCAACATTCAAAAGTAATGACAGAATTATGTTCAAAATACACTGATATTTTTGGATTGGATACAGAACCAATCTCGACGAATAACTTTTATAAACAAAAACTGAGGTTAAAAGATGATGAACCAAGTTATATAAAAAAGTAGAGAACACCTCATTCACAGCAGGACGAAATAGCTAAACAAATTATAAAACTCATTGGTGATAAATTAGTAGAACATTCCGTATCTGAATATAATACCCCGCTATTATTAGTACCAAAGAAATCCTTACCGGATTCACAAGAAAAACGATGGCGTTTAGTAATAGACTATCGTCAAATCAATAAAAAACTATTGGCAGACAAATTTCCTCTTTCAAGAATAGATGATATTCTTGACCAATTAGGCAGAGTAAAATATTTCTCATACCTAGATTTAATGTCTGGCTTTCATCAAAAAGAACTTAAACAAAATTTAAGAGATATAACGTCTTTTTCTACCAGCAATAGCTCTTATCGTTTCACACGATTACCCTATGGATTAAAAATAGCGCCTTATTTTTTTCAAAGAATGATGACAATAGTTTTTACTAGTCTTGAACCATCGCAAGCACTCCTATATATCGATGATTTAATTGTCATTGGATGTTCTGAGAAACATATGACTAAAAACTTATCAAACGTTTTTAATCTTTGTATAAAGAACAACCTAAAGTTACATCCAGATAAGTGCTAATTTTTCATGAGTGAAGTAACCTTTCTTGGACATAAATGCACTGATAAAAGAATTTTACCTGATGACACAAAATATGATACTATTATATAAAATATCCAGTCCCCACGGACGCAGATAGCGCTAGAAGATTCGTTTCATTTTGCAATTATTATAGACGTTTCATAAAAAATTTTGCCGAATATTCCCGTCACATAACAAGACTATGAAAAAAATATGTTAAACTCGAATGGTCAGCTGATTGCCAGCTTGCCTTCGACCATCTTAAAAATGCATTAATGAATCCACCCTTACTGCAATATCCCGATTTTTGCAAAGAATTTTGTATAATAACAGATGTTAGTATAGAAGCATATGGAGCAGTATTGACACAATCATATAATGAAATTCAGTTAGCAGTAGCTTACGCTTCTCGCAGCATTACAAAAGGCGAAAGCAATAAATCCACAACAGAAAAAGAGTTAGCAGCCATTCGTTGGGCAATCAAACACTTTAGACCATACATTAATGGAAGACATTTCATAGTAAAAATGGGCCATAGACCCTTAACATAACTTTTTTCAATGAAAGACCCAATCTCAGAGTTAACAAAAATGATACTCGATTTAGAAGAATATCAGTTCACTGTAGAATATCTCAAGGAGCAAGACAATCACGTTGCGGACGCATTATCCCGCATAAGTATAGACAACTTAAAAGAAACAAATAGAAATAAGTATATTGATGGTCCAAACAAGATCATCTAAAAGACAGGAAAACATCTGCGCAGATGATAAAACAAAATTGCAAAAACAAAAAACAAATTGCAAAATTAATGACGTGAAAAAATTTGTGAAATCAAAATTCAATGACTCCAATTGTTTATTTAAACAAGGGAATAGAATCATTTCGCAATTCAAAATTAATGATTTGTACTCCAATGAAAAATTTGACTTAGGACAATTTTTTCAAAGCTTAATAGTGAAGCCGGGTTACATAATATCATTAATTTGCAGATGTCATCAAGTGAACAACTCTAGTCGGGAGCTCCCGACTAGAGAATACCCTGCACCCTTTTCTTCCAACACCAAATGCAGCTCGCGCTACGCGCTCGTTTGCTTTAGTAGAAATAAAGAAAAATTAAAATAAATAAAAAAA
>NW_026998520.1:0-1956 GCF_035044405.1 Drosophila montana | reverse complement strand
TTGTGTGTGTGTGTGTGTGTGTGTGTGTGTGTGTGTGTATGTGTATGTGTGTGTGTGTACTAATTAGTGTGTATATGCCCTGAAAGAACACCCTTTATTCAAATATAAAGTATGCGGCTCTTTGTCGCATACAATAACGATTATACATTAAACAATCCCAGAGCCACTTTATGTATTGGCTCTGGCTCATATTACGCAGCGCGGTTCACCACCCTCTATAGCTGACCGTTTATGTTTACGCTGCATATCACACGCTCCTTCTGAGCACATTTCATGAACAATAAATCTATGCTCACTAACACAGGCATATGCAAGCTACACACTCTCCCTCTCTTTGTAGCTGTTAACCAATAACAGCATAAGTATATATATGTATCCATAGGCTAAGTACCTTCCATTGACAATGAATAAAATCATTCTAAAGGTAAATGCAAACCTGCACTGACGTGCTTCTGTTGTTAAAAACAACAATTATTAAAAGGAAACATAAGTGACACATTTTATATTACATGGCGACCGTGACATTGGTTGCCGGTCGTCCGTCGGTGTCGTCGTTGTGTGTGCAGGCTACATCTTAATAATTAAATAAATAAATAATTAAATAAAAAGAAAAACACAAAAAAAAAACGGATATAATCGCATGGCGGACTACAAGTGTTCAATTATACACACTATCCGCCCGTGATATATCGGCCATCGGTGCAGTCAAAAAAAAAAAATTAAAAGCTGCAGCAAAGACAGCAACGACAACAACAAAGGCAACCCAAGAAACAAATACGAACTTCTCAAGTGCTGCTGCTGTCGAGCATAGGGACGCACCGACACTGAAAGAGGCGCTTGAAGTGTGTGCAGCCGATGGACCCCGCCCACTCACGATAGCTGAGTATCGTGCACGGCAATAGCCGAAACAGAAGGCTAAAAAGAAGAGGGCCGGTCAACGAAATAAACTACAACAACAGAACAGACATGAGGAATCTCAAGGTCATCGAGACCAAACTTCGTACTGGTGCGAAGTAACGCAAACGAACTGCATTTATGCCAGTGCCTGTGTTTGCCAATAGAAATAAGCTCTTATCAAACCGATGCATTTATTGCTGTTTGAGAAATACTAAACACTGATAGGCATATACTAACACATACGGTTGGGCCATTATTTGTTTAAATAAAAATTGTTAGCCAGCGTTATACATTTGTGCGACTTTACTCGCATATTTTATTTATTAAGAACAAAGTATGAATATAGTTTATATGATTAAGCAATTTTCATGACTGTCTCCAGTAAGTAGTTTTTGGGAACCGAGAGCTGATCCAGTTCCGAACTCGTTTACGACTAAGCTATGATTTATCGATTATAGATATTTTATTAAGGCGATGAGTCTGCCACATCCACTCCCCCTCCAATACTGGTGGTAATGCGATGTTGAATGTTGCAGGTGAAGATGATGCTGCATCGTTTGCTTCCAAGTAAGCTGCCTTAACACGGTCGATGGTTACAGTGATGTGCTTGCCGTTGATATCGATTTCAAATTGCTTATCGGTGCGGCTGATAACTAGAAATGGCCCCTCATAAGGTGCTTTGAGCGGCGCTTTGACTGTGTCATCCCGTAGGAAAATGTGTGTACATGTTTTGAGGTCCTTTTGAACGAATACTTTGGTAGTAGTGTGGTGTGATGTATTTGCGGGCTTCAGTTGGGACATGGTAAAACGTAGGCCCTTGATGAATTTACTTTCGATGTACTCTTCGGCAGGTTTTTGGAAAAATTCACCCGGCAGCTTTAAAGTTGTCCCGTAAACCATTTCGTCGGTCCAGTTGGAGTCAGTGTGACATTTAATTTTATTAATTTATTTCTTTTTTGTTGGTATTGTTCGCAGCAGAACGCCCTCTGAATAATATTATATCTGAATTACAATATATCTTTACTTCTCAAATCACGATATTGAAGTCACATACTATTT
>NW_026998519.1:0-54322 GCF_035044405.1 Drosophila montana | reverse complement strand
TGCGATTTTCGTCTTGCTGCTTACCTGTTATATACATTTGCACAAAAGCATTATACACTTTTTACCCATTTTTAATTGGTTCAGTACAGTTATTAAATTTATATTGTAAAAAAAGTCTTTCGAAGTTGTCATCAACTTTCTAGATTATACTCCTATAAAAAAGAATTCATAAGAATAGCCCATAAACTAAATATATAATACTTAAAATGCCATGTGCTAGAGACCGGGCCAACATATGCAATAATGTAAACAGCAGCACGATACAATTAAATTTAATGATATAGCCATGAATACATTTACCTTACGGCTTTGCAAATATGTGAGAGCGGTGAAGCTCGTAAAGTTTGAGTTTGGTGAAGATATATTTGAGAACAGAATATTTTTCCATACAAAAACTAAGTTTTCGACCGATTATTTCTAAACACCCTTACAAGGTAGTAGTGCCATTTTGATCAGAGTTTGCATATAAGTAAGGAGCTTGGTGAATCTAAAAGTTGTTAAGATTGGTCCAAAAAACACGAAAAAAGTTTTTCTTACAAGAACTTAATTTTCTACTGATCGTTCCTATGGCAGCTATATGATGTAGTGGTGCGATCCGACCGGTACGACATTTTGCCTGCAACAGAAAGACGGACCTGCGCAAGGTTTCAAGACTCTGATTTGTGTTTGCTTGAAGAGTATATCAATGTAAACAATATGTTGACATTTGCTAGGACAAGTGTCTACGTTGAATGAACGATAACAAGATTGCATTGAAAATATTTGAGTTTTATTTGGTCGCTTGAAGCAAATATGAGCTCGTTAAGGGTATTAAAATAAATTATAAAAGGGACAGACACTCCAATAGGACAAAACGCAGCGCTGCCGTTGCATACGTTGCACAATTGACCGAACATGAATGCATCTAGTAGCACCATAAGCCAAATATTATATTGGCTAATAGGTACAAGGGTTTTTTTAGTCGGGCACACTCGACTCCAGCGTTTTTACTTGTTTGGTGAAAGTGTGTACAAGGGAGCGCGTAAAGCGAACTGTTTCTGGTGTTTGTAGAGGAAGATTTAGGGTATCTCTTAGTCGGGCACCTCAGACACTCTAGATCACTCGACTTGTATTTGCGGATAATTAAAATAATCATCTGACTTCTTAATTTGATGTATCTCAAAAATTGTAGAAGATGTACATTTTCACAATTACAACACTATAGGAACGGTCAGGTGTAATTGCATTAGAATATTTTATCCGCAAAATTAACAGTTGCCTCTGCTTTTAGCTTTATCTAATAAAGAACTCTGTCGGACTTTCTTGGCTGATATTCGCAGAAACTTATATGTTATAATAATAGATTAAAAGAAAAATTAGCATGCAGTGCAAAGCAAATTGTGGATAGTACTGATGAATAAAAAGACTAAACAGTGCAGGGATTGGATATATTGTATGGTAGAAGAGAAAAGAAAATAGTTACTTAATCAAAATTAAGGCGCCAAGCGCCGAAATATTATACTATAAGTCAATACTCTGAATAAATTGCAAGCTGTTTTTATTTACTGTTGGGTACGGAACAAGTTCAATGTTGATTATTATCCGCTAGTATTTCACTAGCATAACAGCGTCTAAAATGTCGTCACATTAGTAATTGAAAGTTCACGATTTTTAATTGATTGCATATGAAATTCTCATAGACTTTGGTTTAACTTCCAATGGATTTGTGGTTTTTGCAGTAAAAATTTGGATTTTGGTTTACGTACCGATCATAACCCGGGCTGGTACTGCATTCCATTCTAGCCAAAATGTGATAAACGACGAGGTGACCAATATAATGCCAGGTATAAAAACGGTTGTAAAATAATACGCACGATCACGGGTAAATGTCATTTCGACTTGTAGGCAACTGTAATTACCTTAAAGTACAATGCCAAAATCGTTGAATTTGGGCCACAAATTAAAAATTATTTAAAACACAACTGTAAACGTCTGTTAACGCAATATATTTCTTAGACAATACAGAGACAGAGTTACAGACAGTAATAGTACACATAGATTCACACAGAAGAATATATCTTACCTATCCTTTCTTAAATTGGAAAATTTTACTTTTTCTGAGCGGTACTTCCACAAAAATAATAATAATAAAAAAAAATTAAATACAAATAAAAATGGAATGATTGAGTTTCTGATCTTCGGTATTGGTTTTGACTTGGGACTAGTTGCTAGGAAGGTTAAGCGTAAAATATTGAAAACGGAACCCATGCACCAAACCTTTCATAAAACAATACATTCTTAAGGGGTAGTGTCGCATACTTTTCTTTTGGGCAGTGGTAACGCATTGAAATAAAAGGCTGCAAATTAGGTTGGTTTTTGTTTGATTATTTTTTATATAGGGATGTGTCTTCAAATGCAAACTACTCAATATGGCAGAATGTGTAGAATGTAATTTTCAACTAAATCAAAATGAAATAAGGATTATAAATTGCGTATATAGAGGGCAGTACAAATTGTTGTAAGTCAATCGCTAAAAAGGCGAAATAAGTCAAATCTTAATGGCGTATACAAAAATGGTTTAAATTTGTTTAATACTTTTCAGTGAAATTAGCAAGGGTAAATTTTAATAATTAAAGATATATTGTTGGTTGCTTAGTTTGTTTGGTATTATTTTTTACTGGTGTTTTATTTGGTTTTCGTTACCTATCATTGATCTAGCGGGCACGGCATTCCATTCTAGCCAGAATGTTATAAAAGATGACGTCACCAAAATAATGCCAGGTATAAAAACGGTGGTAAAATAGAACGCCCGATCTCTGGTAAAGATTAAATCGACCCTAAGGCAGCTGTAGTTCCCTATTGATTTGAGTTTAGCAATAAGATTGATGTTGTTTTTGTTTTTGTAGAGAGTAGGAGTTGACCAAGTATTTGTTGTAACATTTATATATTTTTGTTTTTGGTTAGGGGTAGACAAAGATTAGACCATTAGATATGCAAAACAATTAATGTACTTTTTGGTAATATGTATATATATAATTTCTTAAAAAAAGAAGGCAATAACTAAGCTCCAGACTACAAGTCGAAATAATCGTAATCGCACAAAAAACGGCACTCAAAATTGATAAGGATCTAAGAAACTAAAATTTTTGCTGCAAATTTTGATTTAGCCACTTTAACTTAGAAGTAAAATATAGACAAATACGAGAACATTGGATATTAATAAAAGATGCGCCTAAAGACAAACACATAAAATCATATAGTTACAAACACACAAGATCAAGGATTTAAATAATTGGATGGTAATAGCTGAACTTACCTCTCCAACTATTTTGATCACAGGGCGTTGTTTGATTTTTAATTAAATATGCGTTCAGTGTGGTCAACGAAGGGCTCTTGCGTAATGTGTCTTCATCATTCTTCCAGACATATTTGATTTGTGCTTCCTCATAGGAAACTGTAAGTCAGAACGAGCAGAAAACAAGGATAGAATAAGAAAAATTATGGCTACATACAAATTTATGAATACATTTTGATACCCTTGCAGAGGGTATTATAATTTTGTCGTGAAATGTGTAACGCATAGAAGAAGACATCTCCGACCCCATAGAGTATATTACAGTTGCCTATGATTAGTATCAACAGCCGAGTCGATATAGCCATTTCCGTCTGTCCGTCTGTCTGTTTCTATGCGAACTAGTTTCTCAGTATTAAAGCTTTCTTTATGAAACTTTTCAGAAGTGCCGCTTTCTATTGCACGCAGTACATATGTGAAAATATGGATCGGACCACTATATCATATAGCTGCCATAGGAACGATCGGTCGAAAATTAAGTTGTATAAAAATGTTTCTGTTTTTCGAGGTATCTTGACCAAACTCGGCATTTATTAGTTTTACTATACTCTTCATATATATATCAAAATCCTATCAACATCGGACCACTATATCATATATCTGCCATAGGAACGATCGGTCGAAAATTATGTTGTTGTATGGACCAACCTCGGTATTTATTAGTTATACTATGCTCCCTCCATTTATGAAAAATCTTATTTCCATCGGACAACTATATCATATAGCTGTCATAGGAACGATCGGTCGAAAATTAAGTTGTTGTATGGAAAACTTTTTTGTTTTTCAAGGTATCTTAACCATACTCGGCTCTAACTATTTTCCCTGTGCTTCATAGATACGGGCAAATCACTATGAGCATTATCAAAAGTTTGGGTCTGCAAGGGTATTAAATCTTCGGCGTGCCGAAGACAGCCCTTCTTTCTCGTTCATATCTAAACCTAGTGTATACGATAAGGTAAGCTACTTGCTAAAATTAACTTTTTTTCATTATTGACATCGGGAAGAATTACACAAACAATCTTAAAACCTAAGAGATTTGCTCAAACAGGATTTCAATATTAATTCTAAGCATTGCTTGTAATCGGGGCAAGTTATCGATTATCGGAAACAAACTCTTACTGCGCGGGCACTAGGAGGACCTCTACGTTCAAAATTTCAAGTCTGTAGCTCTTAAAGGTTCAGAGATCGACAGGTTCATATATACGGACAGACGGACAGACAGACGTACACGGCTAGATCGAATCGACCGATAACAAAAAAATAAAATCTAAAAATTAATTTTTAATCAACTTCTGTGTCAATTGACCGATCTCTTTGTACCCTGTTCACAGAGTGAAAAGTATATTGGTTTTCTGCGATTTTCGTCTTGCTGCTTACCTGTTATATACATTTGCACAAAAGCATTATACACTTTTAACCCATTTTCAATTGGTCCAGTACAGTTATTAAATTTATGTTGTTAAAAAAAGTCTGCCATTTATATATAGCAAAGAACTCAAAATAATAGCCCATAAACTAAATATATAATACTTAAAATGCCATGTGCTAGAGAGAGGGCCAACAGTGGCACGATACAGTTAAACTTAATGATATACCCATGAAGACATTTATCTTACGGCTTTGTATACATGTGAGAGCGATGAAGCTCGTAAAGGCTGAGTTTGGTAAAGATATATTGTGAAACAGAATATATTTCCAACTATAAACTAACTCCAAACGTAAAACATCTATTTGGCCATCTTTTCTTTACTCTTTTCATAAATGACCTACCCTCGATACTGTCTCACTCTTGAGTACTAATGTATGCCGATGATGCAGAGTTGTGCCTTGCATAAAGGATTTGGCCTGATGTAATCTTTTAATATCCGAAAATGTTGCCTTTCAGTCTTGGTGTGTCAAGTTAACCTGTTTAATCTAAGCTTTTCCAAATGCAAGGAAATGACTTTCTACAGAAGCCCTCTCCAAATGCTTTTTTACACCCTTGGCAGGATACTGTGCAGCGTATTAACAGTGCTAGTAATGGAGGCAATGATTAAGCTGTCATTCTAGATCATACACTCCAATTCGACTCTAATGTTACGACCGTGGTCAATAAGGCCACAATTGTTTTGGGTTTCACTAAGCGATGGTCAAAGGAGTTTGACTCTCCGTACACGACAAATACCCTTTTTATATCTCTGGTACGACCTATTCTAGAGTATGCCTTACGTGTCTGGTCGCCACAATATTGTATTCACCAGAACAGTATTGAATCTGTACAAAAAAATTCCTGTTGTTTGCCCTTCGTGGTTTAAACTGGAATCCTCGTGTGTGGTTACCGTCATAAGTCCAGTAGACTTCTGATGCTCAAACTTACTGCTTTAATAAATAGTAAAATATTTATTCAAGGGTTACGGGTGAATGCGACTCTTTTGGGTTGACTAGCAAATTAAACTTCCCAGTTCCTTCTAGACTAACACGTTATTATACCTTTATCGCTTAATTTTTGTTCAACTAACTATGCGTTGCTTGAACCGTTCTGGGTGCTATGTGATGATTATATTATATTATAGTCTTAGCTTGTATTCGTTTATGTACTTAATGTCGTACGTTAGACGGACGCGCCCCTTGGCCAGTTGTACGGAAAGTTAATAGCTTTTAATCTCAGAGGCAAGTTTGCATAGAAATAGACAGACGAAACCGGTTATGTAAGCTCGGCTGTTGATACTAATCAAGAATACATATAAATACATATTGCGGTCGAAGATATGCGTTACACATTTCATGACAAAATTAGTAAGACCCTTTACTTGGATATAAACATGAATGAAAAAAATCTAAGAAACACATTTGCACACGTCGGATTAAGCGAGAGGTGGCCAGTTCAAATCCAGGAGTAATTTTTATATAAGTTTAGAAAATTTGTTTTTATTCACAAGGAAAATATAAAATTTTAAACCAATAAAGTTATTAATAAAGTAATAATGAGAGAGTTTAATTATAATTAAAATTTTTTTTTTGTTATGTCAACTACGATGTTTGTCATAAGTGTAGTGTATTGTTAGGGTGGAACTAGTACAATTCACTGTTGAATGTGTTACGATGTGGAGATCTCAGTAAAATTTTGAGTTTTAATGTGTATCTTCTACCTGGCGCGCATAACCAGCTAGGTCGAAAATTGCTGTCTTGTGGCAATTGCATTGCGTAAACTACTGTGAGTGCAGCAGAGGAAAATAACCACTGGAAAGGTAACATGATAAAAATCTTGCTGGACCTGAACTTGAATCACTTTACGTTATTGATTGAGTAGGAGGAGATTCCTAAATGGGTCCACCTGAAAGTCTACCGAACTTGCCTGTAGCGCACGTGAGAGCTATATGGACTACCTCTCAGGAGAAATCACAGAAGCAGCCAGAATACAGCTTCGGTAACTTCGTCACGCACCCTTGCGTACAAAAGGCGTCATGTCCGTCAAGGCGGACATGGTCAGCACGTCCAACCGGCTGAGACGTTTGCTGGCCAGAACCCGAAGGGAATATCTTGACAGCATTCTGGAAAGAATTGGGCAGACGGCAACAGCTTGAAAGTTTACGAGAAACATTTAATGGCAAAACATTCGAGTTCTCCGATTATGAGTAAAAAGGGCCTAAACTTTGATCGGAAGAAAAGTCGGCGATTTCGTTTTCTGACCTTTAGACCATTTCACTTCACAGACTTTGCACAGCGCCGTAATCTATTCGCTGCGCCACTGCAGATGTCTTTGCCAATCAATAACATATCCCCTGACATATATGTTTGTATTTTATATACATACATACATAGATTATGTAGTTAGATAATAATATTTATTTATAATAATTAGAGCGTCCAAATTTTAAATTTTCTGATTAAACTTCCGATAAGTATATTTGAAATCGATTTACCTATATTTAAAGTGTGGGGACGGGGTAAATCACAAAAATTGATATCGTGCAATATATGTGGAGCGATGTTAATAGACTAAGAAAGAATATTTCATCATGTGGGTCCATGGAGGCAACGATGTTTATATTTCATTTTCAGGCGCCTGAGAGGAAACAATTTTGCCTCCAAAGTGTATACGATATCTCTTTATCTCTTATCTTTTAAAAAAGACTGGCTGAAAAATGTTATACCAGCAATAAGCCAAACGAATGCTGGATGTCCTGTTGTCCAAAAATGCAAACATCTCTCAGAGGGCTTGATTTCCTGCTCCTAAGACCAGGCATGTGAGTGAGTCACCTGCAATGACGACTTCGCTTTGCCTCCTAAAACTGTACACTAACTTCGCGGGTAAAGTTGGTAGAAGGTAGCAGTATACACATAGCCAGGAGAATTACCTTTTGCTTTACGAGGTTTGAACTGGGACCCGAATTTTCGTTCGCCATCGCACGCCAGGCTTCATCTTAATCTTTCATCGTTGACCAACCGTAGGACATTCCTCGATGTTTTCGACTGATAGAGATTTTTCTTTTCTTTTAGGTTGTCTTCAATTATATGTTCTTTATTGGCTTACCGTAACCTATAGCCCCTTCTTCTAGCTACGTTCACAAAAGATTACGCTAAGCAACCAGTGATCTATCCTCGAACTCTTTCTAAATAAAATCTTTGGATAACTATGTGAATTCACAAACGACCACCAGTTATGGGAATAGCTTGCTGGAATATAACTTGTTACATACCTGTCCCATACTCTACAAAAGTTGAAAAAATTTAGTTTTTAAAGCTTTTTTCTAGGTTTCAATAAGAATTTCTCCTGACGGTATATTTTTATACCTTGCACCCATTTAAAATGTGTAAAAAGGGTAATATGTATTTGTGCAAATGTATGTAACAGGCAGAAGGAAGCATCTCCGACCCCATAAAGTATATATATTCGTGATCAGCATCAACAGCCGAGTCGATTTAGCCATGTCCGTCTGTCTGTCCGTCTGTCCGTATGTACGAACGCAAGGATCTCAGAACCTGTAAGAGCTAGAGACTTGAAATTTTAGCTGTAGGTCCTCCTAGTCCCCGCGCAGATCGAGTTTGTTTCCGATATTCTATAACTCGCCCTGTTTGCAAGTAATATATAAATCGATATCGAAATCCTGTTTTGTGAGCAATTTTGGTAACTAATAAGAGCTAGAGTCACCAAACTTGACATGTAGCTTCTAGAATAGTATATATGTATATATCAAGTCTCTTTCATTTTACAGCTATCGCCACCTCCCCGCTACCACTTAAAAACTAAAAATGAAGTTAATTATCCAACTAGTATTGGCCAGCAATTTTAGCCACAATTTATATGCAATTGTCATTTTAAGAATACACGAATATTTTATACTACTAAAACTTTCATCAAGATCGGTTAAGAAACTAGAAAAAAAATGTGTTTTGGCCTGCAAAGCGCAAATTCCAAGAATTGCTGTATACATATACACACACGCATTCATGCGTGCCTGCTTTGAATTCTATCAACAGCATTGCAATTGCGATTGTATTGTTTTCTGTGCTGCTATTTAATTGGGTTTTTCCTCAGTAAAACTCAATTACTGGTGTGGCTCTTGAGTAGAGGCTGCGGAAGGTAGAGCGGTTAGTTACGAGTTCAAACCTGCTGAGGAAGCAATTTTTTTTTTTTGGCTGGTGTGGCTGTTGCGTAGAGGCGGCAGCAAGTAATGCGGTCAGTTACGAGTTCAAACCCTTTATTACTACTAAAGCAAACGAGCGCGTAGCGGGAACTGCATTTGGTGTTGGAAGAAGAGGGTTCAGGGTATTCTCTAGTCGGGAGCTCATGACAAGAACCTCTTGCTTGTTTTTATATTCACTTAAGTATATTTTGTGAATTTTTGTTGTAGAAATTCGCCATTAGCGAATAAGAAGCTAATGAACAATACTCATACTTACTGCTTTCCATTGAGAAGGAGCATTTTGGATCATCGAATGGGAATATATGTAGACTTCCCTGACAAGACAATATCAAATGCCGTCTGTAAAATATACAAGTAAAATAAAAATATTAGGATTTTTGCAGTAGATTTAAGTCATACATAACAGAGTACAGAATTGAATAAACTATGCACATACAAAATATATGGCTGATATGGTTTGTTTTTGCATATACTTTTATCCTAAAATATTTGATTGTCTGTCTTTTGTTATACCTACTATACTCAGAAAATGTATCTGTGCACTTTGTGTAATGTTATAGTTTTTCGGTTTTGCGGTATCCTCACAAACTCAAACGGATCGCATTCACAATATTTTCTCAGTGGCCTTTACGACCCAAAATGAAGAGAATCACTATGATATTTATGATATAAGCGAAGGTGTCCATTTTGTAGGTAAATAAAGCGACGCAGGCGAAAAATTAAAAAAGATTTTTAAAAAATCTCTCTGCGGCACATTGTTTTTTAAAGTCACCTAATATCTGCCATATGGGAGGAGGATGCAAGTATTGCAGGAGGAATTTAAGGGCTATATGGAATAAATCACATAGCCTAGTCCTAACAGTGTCATTAGAATTCTTAATTTAGTACTCCCAGAAAAACTAGACTTTTATAACAAGTATAAAATATTGATATTTGCAAAAGCAAACAAAATTTTAAAAGAATCTGTGATCATCCATAAATTTAACCTGTGCTTAAATCTTTACTTTGAATTTAATTAAAAAAAAACGTGGCCGCCAAATATTTTGTTCTGTAAAGTCTTCATATTTCGTGGTCAGACCTTACGATAACCCATTATAGCGAATTTAACGGATATATTACATAGAAAATGTATCATGTTTCATGGCTTAAATGACACAGCCAAGATATTTTCGCACTAAATATAGCTGTTGCTTGTTCAAACCTTACTCCAAATATATTCTTTCCAACTATTAAATAAGTAAAGAGATCTAATTAGAATTATTAAAAATTAGGAAGACAAATAAAAATCCACCTGCTGGGTCGTGCTTCCAGCAACCGAACGAACTAATTGCCACATCTACAGGAAAAGAACTGCATTAAACAAAAACACCGCATAGCATCTGTACAATCCCAATTTCAATTTTATTTATATTTCTTGCAAATTTCTATTAATTTGATTTTACACGATGTCCTCATTAAGCATCAAAATAGTATCCAGAAATATACATAGTTGATTTGTGGTTACGATGGTTCCAGCTCTTAAGAGATTTGCTGAAAAACTGGGTATCAATTAGATTTTGTATCGATTGCTTGGAAACGGGTCAAGTTATCTATGACTTTAAATGATTGATAGTTGCACAAGAGATAAACATTTATAGCTACGTGTAATTTATCAGCCCAAAGGACTCGATTTCGCCGATGATTCATTTGTGAAGAAATAATACTCCAAGAATAATTATGCGAATATTCAAAAAGTCAAGCTTGAGCACCAGGAGTCTACTGGAATATGGCAGCAAACCTTTTTAATGCAATACGAATTTAATAAGCATTCTTTCTATACATATTCAATCCCGGTCTCATACATTGAATGTTGTGGGGACTAGGCATATGAGCCAAACTCAAAGATAGGGTCTTTGTTGTATACGAATTGTCAAATTCCGTGATTCTTCGTTTGAAAAAACTAAAAACTGTCCTGACCTTGTTTACCACGACCGTAAAATGGGACTCGTTCAAGACGTATGAAGTCTAGTTTTAAGGAAAGTTTTTGGGCAGAGCTTCTGTAGAAGGCCATTACTTTGCATTTACAACAGTTGACATGTATTAGATTTGACTAGGACTTAAAGGCATCAACATCAGGAAGCCTCAGTCTTACATAAGTCAATGATTAAAAAGTAAAG
The DNA here is from genome assembly GCF_035044405.1 of Drosophila montana. Taxonomy (NCBI): domain Eukaryota; kingdom Metazoa; phylum Arthropoda; class Insecta; order Diptera; family Drosophilidae; genus Drosophila; species Drosophila montana. The sequence continues at coordinate 43,208 of NW_026998519.1, read as the reverse complement.
AGTAGCTTAATAACTGATTGGAAACCTCACAAGTTACCTGGATACATTAAGAATATGGGAAGGAAAAATTGGTAAAGTAAGTTATTAACTGAATCAAAAGACTTTCTATTAAGTATAAACGATCTCAGTCTGCATTATTTTCTTAAAACATTAGTGATTGCTGATCTATGTTTCGAAAACCAGTGTGGGAAAACTGAAACAATTGAGCTGCATTAATGCAGCAGTTGAGTTGTTAGAATTATCTTTAGGAAAATCAGACAATTTAGAAGCATATCTATTGTTTTTTACTTTTTATGAAGAGGGATGACAAACCATTCCTTTCATATCGCAGGCAATTCAAAAAATCGTGGGAAGTATTATGTAGTTCGAAAAAGTCTGCGAATTGGTCGGCAATGCTCACATTGGAATCCGCACTCTCATTTCATTCAAATTGAAAATACTAAAATAGACATCTTTGGCGAAATTTTTTGGCGATATCCGCTTGCAGAGATGCATAGTTGGAAACAGTCAACTTGCAAAATAACATCGTTGAGCTCATAAAAATCAGTCTTACCTAAACAACTGATATGATTCGCTGGCTGTCTTCAGTGTTCAGTGAACAACAATTTTGAGGGAATCCAACTCAAAATTAAATTCAACGGATTCGTCTTTTGAGCTAGAATCTGGGTTAACCTGCGATAAAGACATCTTATGTGAACCGTCAATTAACTAATGTCACCTGGTTAGAGTTGTGTCTATATGCAGGGATCAAGCAATGCCGGGAAAATTAAAACACAAGAGGTATTAACATATATGATGTAGTACTATGAACTCCGATTAAATTTGAAACAAAACTGATCTACTTTTGCTATGAAAGGACCTATTACTCCCTTGTTATCTTTAATTGCAAATAAATCTTGATTACATTTTCTTCTGTAGTTCTTATTGTGGCATCGAATACTCGCAATTTCGCAAAAAGTCAACAACCACAAAAATGTTGTTGGTTCCAAATGGAATTATTTGTTATTTATTAGATTTTGCGGATGTGGAGGCGGTGTCCAAAAAATTGATCTACCCATTTGGTAACTCTATCTTTTAAAACTTTCAAAAAAGGTTTTGATATCAACTTTTTTTGTTTGCATAGAAATTAAACACGTACTGTGCGATACATGGGAGCACCTGTGCTCAAATCCAACTTTAACTTCTCCAGCTTTTGTTATTATGACAGATCGACGCGTTTATACAATCGGAGCGAATAAATCGACTCGGCTTTTAATTATGACCAAGAATATAAACACTTGAAAAACATTCCGTGATGCTTCCTTCTCCCTGTTACATACATTTGGAATAAACCATGATACCTTTTTAAGCCTTTTCAATGGGCTTAGGGTATGAATGGGCCGGGAAACGCCGGGTTATAATCTATATTAGTAAAGTGTAAATAATTCTCATTTATATTCAAATTAGTGTAACACACCTCATTGCGTACGTAATGGTCCCGTTTCGAAATATTCTTAAAGCGAAATGCATTGGTATGATGGGATCCTTGAAATCGCCATGCATAATGAAATATGTGTCGGGCGTCCAGATACTATCATGATGATGCAAAGCATTTAAGAAATCGTAGTGGGACTTATTGCCATATTGCAAGCGTGGATCGCTCCACTGCTGGTTCAACAGAAATTCCACTTCATATTTCTGCAATAAAATACGACTTGAGTAATTAAAAAAAAATATGTACGTAACACTATTTCTTACCAAACTGCTCTCGTCGGGTGATGCTAAGCTTAAAAGCAATACATTAACATTAACCGTCAGGGTGCCTATAAAAGTAGTTGAAGTTAGTTAAAAATTTAATTAAGGTATATGTATTTATAAAAGTGCTAGCACCAGGGGCAACATATATAACTCAAAGATAAATATATTTGTAATAAATGCTACAAATCAAAATTAAGAAGAAATAAGAGAACCAATACAGTGCTAAATTAACTAAAAAAAATCTATAAGACGCTTCTCTAAAATATTTGCTAGTTCTCGTGATTTGTTTAGGACATTTCACCAACCGCGATTATGTGGTCTCCGCGCATTTTGATTTGTGGCCATGTCGGGCGATTGTAAGCCACAGCAAAAGTCTTCATCTGTAAAATTTAATAGAGATTTTTTTTACAAGCAGGCCTAGAAATAATCACTCATATACTCTGCAAAAAAGTCTCTCTAAATAGCTTAACATAGTTCTAGCTCAAAATTGCTCTGTTCTATTTATATTTGAATTATTGACTTTCAATATTGCATGTAGTTAAAATTCAGCTTAAATTAGTCGAAACGGAATTTCTTGATTATTGAGCTCTTAACTCTTAGTTAATGCAGATATTTCTTAAAGTCACAGTTTAAGGGTCACTGCCTTGGAGTTACAGTCCTGGGGTCACCAATCCAAAATTCAAGACTACTCTTTTCCTCTGAGTAAAGTAATGTGTAGCTTAATTTTTTTTTACACGAGTTTCACGTTCTTACGTCTAATAAAATTATGACAGTGAAGTAAGCAAAATCATTATATTCGAAAATGTGTGACTCTCGTTTCCTGATGATTAACCTTTTGAATACAATGGTAAAAAAGACTAAGCCTAGCGAGTCTGCCTTTTGCGCCAGCTTAAGCAATTTTATATGATTGATATTTCTTCATTCATTTCAATATCGTAGCCACATTTGTATATGCAAGCATTAATTTTATTGTCTATTATATTATCCTCTTCTGTCTGCATCCTCACTAAACCGGCAATTAAATTAAATTATATTTATAGTGGCCGAGCTATACCTTAGTCAACGTGGCTATTAGAAAACAATAACGCGTTTTGTTAGCCCGAAAATTTTACCAACAACTTAATAAGTTGGTACAGAAATAATGTTTACTCAATGCATGGTCCTCAATTTTGATGTATAATATAGCTTCAGTTAAGAATAGAAGTTTAGGTTGTGGTTAATTATTGTACATTTTGAAAGTTGCTTACCATTTACAGGCGGCAGTAATCGTTTATCGTAGCGTTTCTTCTCAAGTAATAAATCTAAAATTTCCTTATCCGAACTAGACTCGTCGAATCTGTGTGTAAAGAGGTAACATTATTTCGTAACTACAAGTTTGTTTAAACTTATTTAATACTGTTATAAGCATATCGCAACACATAAAAAAACGATTTCAAAAGATTATATTTTCATATCTATAACAATTTTGTTAATAATAACTGGGTTTTTTAGTATCGAAATAAAATTTAGATTTAACAACAAAATTTGAACTGGAAATGACCCAAACTTTTAGATTTATATTTGCATAGTTGGTGTTAGATGAGTTCATGCATTTTGTATTTTAACCGATGTATCCATTTAAAAATTGTAGTATAAAGTAGGGCAAATGTATGTTTAAAAAGAAAGCACGAGCCATATCCAACTGCATAAAGATTATTTTTATTGTGGTAAACGGAGATAATCCGAGTTAGTCTTCCTCTTACTCTTAGTAGAGTATATATGACTTATTCGTAAGCACGCACGACGCTATGAAGTGAGTTTTCAATCTCGATTTCCAGAGTTTTTAGATTCTAGATTCACCAAGTTTGACTTCAATGATTCACCCAAAAATATTCAAGCTACGACCAATACCGTCTCCGAAAGTAAAAATGTTTCAACACATCTTGACAATTAATAATCTTTCATACACAAATAGTGTTTCTTTGATCGTTTTTCTGGAAACTATGTGCGCTGTGTCAGAAAAAGTCTAATTGCAACAACAAATTGTTGTATTGCTTAACCATATGAATACAAAAATCGCGGCAGTTGTTAGGTGTTAGATATAAGACAGGTGTTTACAACACTAATAATGTTAAAATTTTTTCAATAATGAATGTCACCATTTATTTGTCACCTCAACGATATTGAATTATTTAAATTAAGTCCTCTTGTGTTTGGTATTTGGTATTTCCGCAAATATGAAGTGTGTGTACATAATATGTTATATTCATATCATTATTTGCACATAATTGAGTTAATCAGATGAAATCGAGCTGAATGTTGGATGCTTAATAATATTGACCAACAAGGTATGAAAAACCATGAATGAGGAGGTTGACTGTATAGCTATTTTCAGAACCTCCTGGTTCTATCATCAGCAGATGTTGCTATCGACTCTAGTATTGCAAACTCCTTGTCCCCTTTTCGAAGTTTTCTTTAACTTGTGAAGATTTGAATTGTGGACACAGAATTTACGTTCTGCATAGCCGAAGTCAAACTAAATCATCGACGAATTTCAATTTTACGAATCACACGATAACATTATAACATCTGAGTTCGATATTGCATTGAATGTCATAGTGAACTAAACATTCAGCAAATTAGTGCTTTCATTTCACAACAGTCGAGCTTACACTCTAATCTGCTGCATGTGTTCGTACCGAAATTTAATAGATCAATATGGTTTTCCCAACCCAAAAGATTGTTCAGACTCAGCAATGTATAAGCTGAAGCCAATAAATTTGATTTCATTGCAGTCCACTTGGAAGAACGTGGAGAACGATCTGCCAATGTTGCCGACAAAATATTGCAAGCAACCAGCACTAATGTGATATGTCCCCACAGCAGCAGCTGCCAAAGTCATCAGATACCAATTCGACTGTAAGTAAGCTGTCAGCCATTAGCTGTAAAGCTAATAGACTCTGTCAATAAACACCATCGTCTTAAAATCAAACAAAATGCTCACTCAAAGTCCAACGCAACCTCAAACTCCCCTCAAATTTAGAAAAAATCAGTCGGACAATGGAGTTGAGCAATAGAGTTCCAATAGTTCCGATTGATTCGCACAGCTGCACTCTTCAACTGCGACAGCTGTATGACAACAGCAAGTTGCATGACAAAGCAAGTCCTCCAGTTGCGCCTAGTTTCCACATATTCGAACGCAATTCAAAAACACAATTCTTTGCAGCAAATCAATTGACAAATTGAGGTGGGCTTTAATCATGGCTGACGTATAATTGGAGCTGATCTGCTCTCCAACAATAACTTGTTAATCGATCTAAAGAAGAAACATTTAATCGAAACGACAACGTAAGCCGACTCCAATGGCACAATAATGGATACCTTTGTACCAACTCCAAAGGACGACAATCACACTTCATTGATTATGAATCAAATCACAAACGAGCAAAAGATATATTTGCAAACCGTACTCTGCCTAGTTCAATTTTCCCGACATAGTCTGTAAGCTTGGCCGATTCCTTAGCATTGTTAACTATTAGTCGTAATTTTTTTTGTCATCCATCTGCGATCCAAGCACCACTCAGCGAGATATGTCAGATTCGTCTCCTAGATTTAATTTCGAAATATTCCACAAACAGTACATGTAGCTGCGATGGATAACATATGACATATACATATACAAAACAATTTGTTCTTAATGACTGACAGACTGAGAGCACGGAAGCTGAAATTCTCACTAAAGTTACCTTATGTGATGAAATTGCAAGCGAAGGCGGGGCTTAGGGAAATTTCAACCGCAAGTGCTGAAAAAAGGCGAAAGTAATTTTCAAAGTAATTTGTTCAACTTTATTTGACGGGTGTCTCACATTTTTTGGAAATGGGGTCAAATTATGTTTCACGTTAAGATTAATCTACAAATATATATTTTTGCAAAAGTTTTAAGAATCGTCCGTTCGGCGGTAAACTTACTTTCAAAACCTATATTAGAAATTTGTTTCGGCGATTTCGGTGGTATACAAGTTTTCTGTTTACGATCCGCTCGGTTTCAAAATCATTTTCAGAGATCTTTGTAAAAATTAATTTGATATGTTTTTCGCGAAATCCACCAATCTTGGATGCTTAGAATATGCGGGTCAAAGGTTAAATGAACGAAAGTTTTTTTTCGGATTCAATATTTTCACAACAAGATTAACAGATTTTTAGTTCATTAATCGATAGACTTCAAATATTTTCCTCAACAGATTAAATGTTTTAGGGCCGGGAACTGGGTGCAAATGTTATATCGAAAATGTTAAGCACAGAACTTGCCACTGGCAAGGCCGGGGAATACCCGTTATACAGTAAATCATCCAATGGAATGATTTAAAGATGACATCGTTCGTTTAAAGCTGCACTAATGTGTACACCATCGCCACCTTCGATTAACTGCTGGTTCTGCGGAAATGATATAAAAAAAATCTTGCGACTTCAACGGCTGAAATGGTTTATGGAACGCATATCAGTTTACTAAACGAGTTTTACGAGTTTATCCAAAGGATTTTAGCAAAATGTATGGAGACATTACATCAATTGCGCACTAGCAAGAGCATATTCATCCTTAAACAAATGAATGACTGCTGGCTCTTACATATGTCATGTCATAAATAATTTAAAAAAATTACTGTTATGTTTTTGTTACAAAACTTTAACTGATTTTTGTAGGAAATTAACTGGCTTATACAGGAAAATTAATTTGCATGGATGTTGGTAACCAAAAACGGACGCAAAATGGTTGCAAAGTAGAACATGATTGCTGTGCCAATACTTATGTGTGTGTCTGTATGTCATGTCAAGGGCTTATTCAAAAACACATTCTTTAGAACCACCATGGTGAGGACAGGATGAAATAGCTGACCGCTAATCCCTAAAGTTAACGACAAGAATGTGGCCGTTTTCACTGAGCTCCTGCATGCGGCTTTTATACTAAAATATAGTTATCATCAACCTAATCTAATTACTCAAGACTTAATCACAATGGAGGATGGAGTTATCGATACCGATAACTTATCGGCAGCTCGACGATGCATTTCGCATTTAAATATTAATTCAGGATTATTAAGATAACAAAACTGTTTGTTTTAAGGCTACTGCTGTGATTTCTGCTAGAACTTCGACTACTCTCTATATGTTATTCAAATATCGAAAGAATTTAATAAAAATTGTAGAAACATATTGTAGTTGCTAATTGGTGAGTCGGTGAATCCTTCACTACACATTTTAAGCTTTGTAATTTAAATAATTAAATATTTATAAGCTCTGCAGTAGATATCGACGATTGTGTATCGTCTATATCGGGGGAAAGAGCGCATGCTATTGAACTGTCTATATATATTCCAATTTGAATCGGACAGTCTCTGAGATCAATGCGCTTTTACATAAAGACAGCCAAACAAACTCACCCGTGGAAGCTTCCTGATAATATATAAACTTTATTTGGTGAGAAATGCCTCCTACCTTTTTCATACATTTGCAGAACTCCAAAATACATTTTTTTTATACAAATTGTCAATGGGTACACGGTATACAAATTAAAGAGTTAATAAAATATTTAAATACAAAGTCAGAATATGAAATATTGTTTTCATATATTGCGTTTACATTTTCGTATTTTGTTAAGTATGTTTTGGTGTGGGTGCAAAACTTACTTTGACCAATCGATGCTGTGAATGAAAGAATATTAAAAGAGTGTAAATAGAAAATTTTCGAGTAAAGTGGTTACATGGTGTTACATATAATAATTACTATATACATATATTCAATTCAGATTTCAGACTTGTAAAAATAAAAATTACAGTGTGTATAGTATTGTGAATGGGAGACAAATGTATAGAAAGTTCTCCAGAGCTCATAGGAATAGAACTTACATGGGATGCTTGTCCATGGCAACCGTCTCCGACTGTGTTGCAGCGGCCATGGATGTGGTCGTCAGATAGCAGAGCATCAGTACAACACTGGAGGCCGCATAGAAACTGAACGATTGGCTATATTGCTTATAATGCTGCGCCAGATACTGATATCCGGCTGCTAAGGTGGTGCTCAGAGTGGATAGAATTGCGGCTGACATGGTGATGGGTACGACAGCGCTGGCGACATTGCCTAGACGCCACGTAAGATAAGCTAATGGCTGTTCTACATCTCTACGCCCATCCTTCTCATGCTGTTCCTGCCGATCCTTGCCTTTCTCGTCTAGGGGGCTCGCTAGGTCAGCTTGCGCTTGGCTGGAAATGCCAGCCAAAGTCGCTCCTGTAGCAATGTCCTTACTTCTGTTAGTGCAGCTGCCACATCCTCTGGCCGCCTGATGCTGGCACCAATGAATGCGTCGGTAGCGTCGCTGCTCATTTTTTGTAATCTTTGTGCTGCGGCTGTAGCAGTTGGAGCAATTTATTTGCAAAGTGCTTGGCTGCCTCGATGCCTGAATATTGATTGTTAGAATTGTTTCGCGTGTCGCCAACGCGACCTTGTTATCATGCGCCACTTGAAAAAACTGTTGTTGTTGTTGCTGTTGTTCCGCTAAAAGCACTTGAGCTGCTGCTTTTAGATGTTTGGCGGTTGCTGTTGCTGTTGCTGTTTGAGTTTTATGACTTTGTTGATAGTTATCCTTGATTTCTATGTTCCTTACTAATGTTGATGTTATGCGAGAGCATTGATTTTGCGTTTGTTTTGTTGTTCTTTGCTTGGGCTGCTCTCTCGCTGATTCAAAGACGCAGCCCATGTTACGATAACTGCAAGAAAAGGTATATACAAGTCATTTCATATTTAAGTACATTTATTTCTTTGTACGGATTTCCTTATTGATGACCGTGATATCTAAGCAGCTCAACTTTACCCAAAAGTTTTCTTTTTATGTCTTTTCACAAGGCTGCAAGTCAGAGTAAACTATGACATACCCTGTAAGTAGCGCCAAATTGCCGTAACATACATTGGAGCCGCTTAACACACAAAAAACACATTCACGAATAACTGAGATGGTTATTGTTAATTATTTGCGAGGCTTAAATATAGCTTTCGAATGTATTTAAATACAAAAGCCAACGGCTGTGCTTCCAAAAATGATATTATTACAAGCTAAAATGCTTAATTTTGTAATTTGGGCGGGATATACAGGCAGACCGAGCAGAATATATCCTGAATAAACCATTCGAATCTTCTTTTATACATATTTGCTCAAAAACACATTTACATATGTCTACACACAATCGAGCAAGTGGAAAGCAAATTGCCAAAATTAATTACAAAAAAATATGATTTTTAAATCGATTTTTATCGATTCCTTGTGCGAAGGTATGTAGAGGCAAAAAGACCCCATAAAGTACATATTTTCTTGCTCAGCATCAACAACCGAGTCGATCTCGCCATGTCCATTTGTCTGCCCGTCCGTCTAACTCTCTGTCCGTAAGTATGAACGTTTCGATCTCGGATACCAGAAGAGCTCGAAATGTTGAACGAAGATGCTCCTCCGCGCAGCACGAGTTTATTTTAAGTCATCGATAACTGGTCCCGTTTCCATGAAGTCGATTAATATTAACATCGAAATGATGTCTTCTGAGCATATCTAGGAGCTTATAAGACGCCAAAGAGACTCGCACATACCATACACTGATCCAAATTATTTCACACCTTCGATAACATTGCGTATTCCGAACATTGTAAAAAACGCACATATCAGAAAATCAAGAGCTTGTATCTTTCTAAAGCATTTCTCATATATCGGGTGTAGGGAAGTCCATGTGTGAATGTGTGCTTTTAAGTATCTAATCTAGAGAAGAAAGCTACAATGTTTATAAAGGTAGCTTAACACGGGGTACACGGTTTCTCCTAGTCCTAGGTCACTCCCGACATGGTAGCTCTAATATTAGTAGGGTTATCATGCGGACCCACGCCTCCCCTTCTTTCTTCTATCCTATCTTCTTTATTCATTATGTGCTCACTACTTGGCCCTATATATCCTGAGCCCATTGAAAATAGTTAAAAGGGGTATAGTGGTTTTGTTCAAATATATGTAACAGGCAGGAGGAATCCGTTCCGACCTCATACAGAATATACATTCTTGCTGCGCATTTATTGAAAGGATGAGTTTAGATCTTATTATAGCTAGAGTCTTTCAATTTTGAGCGCTGCTCAAATTTAAATAATTAATAACTCGCCTCGTTCCCATGCACTCAATAAAATTCAATATCAAAATCCCGACTTGCTAAAGTCACCAAATTTAAAATTTAGTTTTTCTTATACACAGATTATGTATATTTTATTTGCTTAGAATCTTCCCCCTTTCCAAAATATCATAAATACAAATCCAATTGGAACACAAAATAATTTTAGTCCACAATTTGAATTGTATTGTTTATTTTGAATATATGAATAGTCTATGGCATAATTAGACCTACTGCGGAATGCGATCAATATCGGTTAAGAAACTCCGAAATTGCTAAAGGAAAGGTTAGGTCATATATGTATACATGTGTGTTCCCTTTCGAATTCTAAAAATATAAATGAAATTTCCTTTGTACTCTGGCTGTGCTGTGTGCTCCTGCTTTTATTTTAGTTATGAGTTAAAAGCTATAAGTTGCATGAGGCGAGGATGGATAATTGCCGGCGGACCTGCTTGTGTTTTTTGTTAAAGTAGGTTGAGGGTATCTCCTAGCTGGGTACTTCCGGATATAAAAATCTTACTTTTTTATCTTCATCTATTTGTCGTCATCCCCCAGACAGCGTCATCATGGAGTATATTTGGTTTATGCATTATCCTACATTCTTCCAGCACGATTGAGGTTGGCAATTTACTCTTAGAATATATGTTTTCCCGCTTCAGAGAAACTATTAAGAGCAAGTGACCTTAGTGGGGCAATGGAATAGGAAAATCGATGTGTATGTTCACAGTTTTAGAGCTGGAATAGCCAAATTTTATTTTAAGACGGCCGATGAACTTCTCTAAAAATCGATTAAGAACGCCCACTGAGCGGTTGGAAAATGGAAAAACTCATCAATGAATTTGGCGGGTTTTCTCTCTTAAGCAATTATAACGAGAATGAATATTACGCAGTTGGTTACACCCTACTTGAAAATTCTTATTTTTTAATATTATTGCACCTATTTAAAGTAGCTTTAAAGGGTATAAGAAAATTGTACATTTGTATATAACAGGCTGAAACAGACAACCCCTTGCTGATCTACCCTTGTCTCTAGAGATATTTTAAATTTATGCTTCATAATAATTTGCGCAGCATGCGGCGTGTGTACAGGTGTTTTTGTGTGTTTACTTGCCACTCAAAGGAACTGAACGGCAGCTTGGTACTGGATACAGGGTATCTCTTAGTTATGCACATCAGACAAAGCATTATTACTATTTCTTCTACAGGGGCTTCGGCTCTATTGAGTAATAAACTCGTTTATATGGTATCTCATAGTTTGGCACTCACGACTTACACATGCACACACACATATGTACATACACACACTTACTACACCCATAGAGACACACACCCTCCATGCAACTGACGTTACTCGCAAACAAGTTGAAGCCCCTTTTTCGCTTGCAGGGCACACGAAATGAGGACAAAGGCGCGACGCCAACCATTTAAACTAATCTTCAGCCAGTTTATTTATATATCTCGAGGGTCCCTCATATTAACAATGCTATCCTCGAATAGTTACACAATACATACATACATAATTATTTAGCCTATAGCTAAGAGCAGGTAAGCTGCTAACTTGGGCTTTTCAAAGAATTTTCTGACGTAAAGAGAATTTGCCAAAGCAATGTATAAAAAGCATGTAAAATAACTATATAATGTGTGCATAAGCATTCACATCCACATACTTGAGAAAAAGGGCTGAAACCTTTTTTCAACTATGTGTTGAAGGCTGCAGAAAATACTCCAGTAATGCATTAATGGTTAATTCCAAGTTAAGTTTAATCGGGTATAATGATTTGGATGATGTGAATGTAGCAAACATCTCTGACCTTTTAAAGTATATAGATTCTTCATCAGCATCCAAATTAGTGTCAACTGTCTAGTTATCTTTCCGTCATATACTGTTCTTTGAGCATATATTAAAGCCTTGGCATAAAGTCGGAAAATAAACACTGATGCTTTTAAAGAAAGCACTTCGCTGTGTGGGGCTAAGGGATGACGAAGCAAATTTGTAGAAGGACCGAGTAGAACTTAGGCAGAAGTACTTCTCTCAGCAATATTTTTCAAAGAAGAGTCTCAACAAGAAAAAAAGTTATTTTCGGTACGCCAAAGATTAAAAGCCCTTGCAGATACTTTTTCCAGTAATGTGAATATGGTTTTATTAATGCTGTGAAAATATCTGGAAGTTTTGCAGCACAACAACTTACTTTTTCTCTATATATAAAACTTTTTGTCCTGACTGACTGACTGATTGGTGATCAACGTATACCGTAAGAGTAGTTACCTGTAGTTACCTTATGTGATGAAGGTGCATGTTAAGACGGGGTTTCGGGAAATTCCACCCGCAAGTGTGGAAAAATCGCGAAAAACGTTTGTATGAAACTTTTTTGTTTACCATCCGATCGGCCTTAAACTCAATTTCAAAGATATTTGTTCAAATTCATTTGAGGGGTGCTTCACACTTTTCCAAACATGTATTCCTTCTTGGTGGAAATGGGGGTCAAAGATTTGGTGGGTGGCGTTTCGCGCTCAAATTTATTTCCAAAAATCTATATGAAAAATCATTTGAGACGTGTTTCACACTTTTCGCAGAATCCAAACTCCTTCGGTAGAATTGCGAATCAAAGATTTTTTGGGTAAAGTTTTAAGTTTTGTCCGATTTGCTCCAAACTTAATTTTAAAGTTCTACATAAAAACTTTTTGAATACGTATTTCAGCGATTTAGCAAATTCCACCCGCAACAGTGGTAAATTGGCGGAAAACGGTTGTATGAAAGTTGTTTCTTTACTGTCCGATTTGTTTTAAAATCATTTTCACAGCTATTTGAAAACATTTATTTTATACGTGCTACGGGCAAGGCCGGGTTATACCCGCTAGTATATAATATAGTAGTGCGATCTTGATAAGATTTACTTATAAGTTAGCCCAGAGTTTGTTGGCTCAAACAATGACTTCCGTTGAAACATTGCCAAAATTGATGACCAAGCGTCTGCAATAATTTCGGGACTGAAGCCAAGATAAAAATTCAATAGAATTTTGCGATTACGCCACCCACGGACGCTGACGTTACATTGCCGCAGTTGCCAATTTTTGGACTTGTATACGATTAGATATGATTTAAGTTTTAGTTCCAAAATTACTTTTTAAAAAAAGGGAGTCAGCAAGGGTTTGTTTTATTAATATTGTGGCAGTTAACTTATATAAGCAGCATATTAAAACTAATAAATAAATATATAAATATCTTGATAAAAAAAGTTTTTCACATAAGAACCTATTTTTCGGCCTTTGACAGCTATGTGATGTAGTGGTCCGATTTTGATAAGATTTTCCTTTTATTTAAAAAGTTCAGAAATATGTACTGCCTGCTAGATATATATACTTATATATAATTTTCGAAGCCGTAGATGCTCTTTCTAGTTGATGTTGACGCGAATGTATGGGTAACAACATAAGCACAGTCACTAAATGCGTATTTATTAGGAACATAAGACAATGTAATCTATGCTCTTTTATAAATATACCCTGAATCTATTGGAAATGGCACGCGCAGATGCCTAGGTAAGGTTCAAGAGATTTCTTGTCGGACTAGAGCTCTCTCTCAGTTTTCGACATGAAATCCGAAATCCGTAATGAACATATATTTTTTCAAATCGCCAAAGAAAGTCTCGTTGCCTCGATGTATTGGAATATTCTATACCGTTGCATTGATTTGTTTTAAAAATTATTTAAACAAACCTTTAACCTTGAACCCTTTAAGCGAATACGCATGGAGAAAGCAAAATTGGTATCTTAATATTTTTCAACATTACTGTAGCCATTCAAAATCAGAACCGACGAGCTGTGTCGACTTAGCAGTCTGCGTCTGTATAAACGCGGCGATCTTGGAAAGAGACTTGAAGTTTGAAATAAATGTACTCCTACACCATATCAATTACTTTTTTTTTGTCAATATCTCGATGTCGATTTCAAGATTTAATAAGTGGGCTCTCGCACATAATATGAATATTTGATAATAATTTATAATTCCCTTGAACATTAAATTTAGAATAGTGTGGCACGCGTTTGTGGGTGGTACATAACATAAATGTATCTAAAATAACCTGAATTTGCATTGTGAAATGTATATTTGGATATTAGTATATTGTTTAACTTGTAATTTATTTATTTATTAATAAAAGGCCGACAAAGCCAGTGTCACCCAATGTATTTAATACATATTGAAAAATTAAAAGCGTAATAAAATAATAAAAGTTTAGAAAGACATTTTGAGACCAGTTCCCGCCCGTGTAAAATTTAAATCTGCCCGTGCTAGCTGTAGTATTTACAGTAGTAGTATTTTAAAAAATATGTTTAAAGTCAATCGAAAAAAGCACCAAAAGTTAGAATAAACGGTTTACGGCCAGATTAGTCTTGAGGTAAGAATCATCAAACCGAAAAGAAACTTTCGCTCATTAAAACTTTCACCCGCGCTGTCCACCTAAAGCGAAAAGTGTAAAAAACGCCTTAAATTAATTTTGACAAAGATCTCCTTAAATGTATTTGAAGTCGATCAATTTACCACAGTTGCAGATAGAATTTCTAAGATCGCTGAAACACGCATTTAAAATGCTCTTATATAGGGCTGTGAAAGTAAGTTTAAGGCCGACCGTACCAAACATAAATCTTCCCCCAAAAAAACACTGACCGCATTTCTGTCTGAAATGAATTAGATAATATATCTTTTAAACTAGCAACTAGCAACATCGGCGAAGGTTTCATTAGTTTCCCATTGCACTTTGGCATGCTTTTTTCTCTTTGCTTAGAAAAGGCAGGAAAATATTCTGTATTTAGCAGAGGCGGTATCATATTGAAGTTCCGATTATAATTAAAAATGCGTTCTTTCAGAAACATAGATCCATGGGGAAAAGATAAGGTTTGTGACGGCAGATCAGTGCTGGGATTGGGGCTCTTCCGACCTGAGACTCTTACTTCTTTTTGTTAATTTGTTTAATAATGCTGGCCCTTTACCCATTATATAGTAAAAGACTTAAAAATTGTGTTATGTATAAAGTTTGAACAGGCGAGCGCGTAGCACGAAATGTTTCTGGCAGGTGTTTATCTTTAGTTATGTGCGTATGTATTTTTTATTAACGAACGTATGCATTTTTAAACCAAATCAACTAAGCTCGTTTTTATGCAAACAGTTAAAAACAAGCTCGATCTGCAAGGTCAATTGAAAGTTCGATCGTTACGCAAGTACTTGAACATTACGTGTCGCCTGTTAGATGTGTAGATGTTAGATGTGTTTTCTAGTCGTCTAACATACATTACTTAGGGTAAAAAGCTAAGAAAGGAGTGCAACGTCTCCCTGCGCTATATCGACAATTGCGGTGGAACGTTGGAAGAATGCCGGAAGCTTTAAGCTGAATAAGAAACATGTCCGGACAATGGTGGGGGCGTTTATGTTGTATGGCTGTAGCGCCATCTGAGTTCCAGCCATAAGGATCTACAGTACCCGTTTAGGAATTTTCATACGCTTGTCAGACAGCTGGTTTCCCTCTGCATCGATGCTTCGGTAACTCCGGTAAAGAATCCCACTGGAGGCACTTTGTTAAGTTGAAGTGTAGTTGATCAGTTTAACCGAAGGAAGCTGGTGGCTGATAGTCTTGCAAAGCACTGGCTTTATTGCTTGCTTTTGCTTAGTATTGGAGTATTTTTGCTTAGTATTTGTGTGGCTCACTTTGTACGGGCATGCACGATGAAGCACCTCTAGCCGCCATAAGCTCGATTTACGATAAAAGCGTGCTCTGCGAATTGTCAGGGTACTG
This sequence comes from Drosophila montana, assembly GCF_035044405.1. Taxonomy (NCBI): domain Eukaryota; kingdom Metazoa; phylum Arthropoda; class Insecta; order Diptera; family Drosophilidae; genus Drosophila; species Drosophila montana. Next base: position 27,514 of record NW_026998519.1, on the reverse strand, counting down.
ACCTAGATCCTTGCGGATCCTGGCGTACGATGTGAAATCATGCACTATATTGATGACACTGGATTAATGCACAGAAGTGCAACTTTATTGTTCCGCGGCTACAGTTGCCTTCGACTTTTGCTTCTATCAAAATCACCAAGCAAGAAGCTGCTCTGTTGTTATTGGTGTGTACATTACTGTTGTTGTTGTTTGTGCTAGCATCTCAGTTGGCCATAACAGAGATGCGAGACTTCTTTTTGTTGCGGGGCCGAGTGTTTGTTAATGTTGTTATTGCTGCTAGTGCATTCGCACGCCGTCGCAAGGAGCAGAAGTATTTTATCAGCAGTGAAGAATATATTTTTGTTGCTGGAAAAGCACTTTCAGTACTTAATTAACGAACCTTGCTAAAGTTCGCACAGCTCGTAAAATAAATTATGCACAACAAAAGCGGGCAAATATAAGGTTGCATGCACTGTTGGAAAGACCGAATTTAACAATTTTTGCGCTGTGTAGCTCTGACTTGTACCCCTAATCGACCCGTAGCTCAAGCGAGGATCAAGCTCTGTTACGATTATCGAAACATACAGCCGTCGAGCTATTACCGAGCCATTTCCGAATCGTCATAACAGTTGTAGCCCCATTCGACAGCACAATTCTTGTTAAGTTTTTGGAAAAATAATTTATTTTTATATGCATATATCACACAGTAAGAAGCTTCTCCGACCCCATTAATTACATAAATAAATTCTTGGTCAGCATTAAAATCCGAATCGACCTATTGACCATATCTGTCTCTCTGAAAAACGATAATATTTTAGATACTATCTTCTTCTTCCATTAGCGCCACACAAACAGATTACTTCGGTCTTTTATACTTCGATCAGGTTTTCAGGGCTTGTGTATAGCAAAAATTTTATGTTTCCAGTTTTGGGTAATATAGGAGGAGGCATCTAAGAAGTGAAATATTTTTATCTATATATATACGAGAAAATTCTCGTAGGTACATCCAAGTTTGGTGAATAAAATTGGCAATATGTCAAAAATAAAAAAAAAGTTAAGCTTATTTTGCATATGATTTGGGAGAAAAAGTCTGTAGTAAGCTTCCGAAATCGACGCATTCACACAAACGGATACGTCTAGATCTCCTTAGCTCTTCGCCTATTTATGTGCCCGGCTATGCTTCCTTATACCTTTACATAACTTTGCACCAAAAAATTCCTTTCTCAAGGTATAAAAATGTTTTCCACACTACGCACAAAGGACCAGGTCTATTGCAAATTTATATGTTTCACAAGTTGAACCCCTTTCAGAGCATTCGAAAATAGTTTTTTAATAACAGGACACGTATACTCTTGGTAGATTTCGAAGGTAGTTACATATATGAGCTCACCTTAAAAAGCAGCTTTAGTTAAACCGATAAACTTTCAAAATGTTTCTAAAAATGTTCACCAGGGCCCCAATCTATCTAAAAAGTGATGTTGCAGCCTTATCGTTTAAGGCTGGTATATGGTGTTATCTAACGACTTTGAACCTTTTGTCGTCTTGAGATCCAGTATAAGTACCCATTGTTCGGTACCTACAGTCAATATACGCTTAAGATCTACGATACGAAACGGGCATAAAGAAGGCGTAACTGAGTAAGTAAGCCCATGCACTGGGTCAACCCATTGCATGCGAGTTGGCCATGGAGAAATGGTGCAGGAAAACAATCCGCACGTGCTAGGAACAGATAAGACCCAATGGCAGCATGCGTATGGAATACAACGATTCGAAGATAATTCCTTCTGCCTGTAACGCACATAACGGTCCTTACCAAAATCTATAATACCATCCCGAAACCAAGTGGGCTAATATCGCCTCTTGCCGATTTCATGGAAACAATAAAAGCTATCGATTTTTTGAATAAAACTATCTACGCGTTGGATGTTCGTTCAAAATTTCGAGTCTCTAACTCCTATAGTCCCCGACATAAGTACCATTGTGGTGAATAACTAACAGATTATATCCAGAACATTATACTTTGGTATATTTTTATACTCTATATTAAAAGACAGCAGCATTAAAATTGTATATTGAATTCGAATTAATTGGAAGGCAGTTCCAATTGATTTACTTATTTGATTTATAGCCAAGGGGTAGGGGCGGGGGGTACCTGAACTGTATATACTAGTCTAAATGATACATGTAAAATTTGATGACTCTAGACATGGCTAGATCGACTCGGCTATTGATTCTGACCGAGAATATATATACTCGGGTCGGCCTTTCTACCTGTTGCATACATTTTCACAAGACCAGTATACCCTTATTTACCATTTTCAATGTGTTTAGGGAATACAATATTCCTATGCTATTAAATTATGTAATAAGAAAAAAAAATAATCTTATATTATCATTTGTTTACCCTTTTAGAACAGCATTATTATTTTGTCATAAATTGTGTATCGTATTGAAATGAGGCAGCTCCGACCCATCTCTATATATAAAACTGTTTGTCTGACTGACTGACTGACTGATTTTACTTGTCAACGTACAGACCGAACAGTAATAACTACTGTATTATTGTAGTTACTGTAGATGGAAATTGCCACAAGTATGGAAAATCAGAGAAAATCGTTTGTATGGAACTTTTCTGTTCATCATCCGATCGGATGGATCGGATCATTTAAGGCGTGTTTCACACTTTTTGCGGAATCCACGTATCCTCGCTCAAATGCGATTCAAAGACTTTTGGGAGAAGTTTTAGGTTTTTTCCGATTGAAAACGTGTTTCAGTGATTTTGGGAATTCTATCCGCAGACTCGGTAATTTGGCGAAATCGCTGTATGAAAGATTTTAGTTTACCATCCGTCCGGCTTAAAAATTATTTTAAAAGAATTTTAAGTAAACTCATTTAACGCTTGTTTCACAATTTTCGTAAAATACGCCTCCTCCTCTTTGGGAACTGGGAACTGGATGAAAACTTTATATTTAGGTGTATTTATATAATATAGAAAACTCGGAACGGGAATGGCAGGGATATATCCTCTAGTAAAGTATAAATGTATATTTATGATTTGTACCATACTAAGTATATACATGTTACATATAAACCAATTGGTCGAAAACTGAGTGTTTGTTGGAAAGTTTTCTGTTCCGTTTTCAAGATATCGCCAAAAAACTTAGTAGTTATGACCTTTACAGCCCTGTTTTCGTCAACTTTATGTTTAGTATGTTATGTTTTAGTCATTCGATTATTTCATTAGCATTTTTAAAAAAAGCTTGAAAATTAAATTCCTGTGCTGGTTTTGAACTCCCGCTTCCATCAACCAAACAATCTAAATGCCATCGCCTCTTACCTTAAAATCATACTAACATTTGTTAAATCCTTGCGCTTGGTGCGAACGTGGTTCGGTAAAACGATGCCACATTTTTTTATTCCAGCAGACCTTATGTTCCATGGAATATGCGAGTATTCGCAAAAAGACAACATCTTACAATTTTGACTTAAATTGGTGTGGTTCCTATTCCAATTGTACTATTTTATGTCTACTCTTTTAGAAGTTACATGTCAAATTTGGTGTTTCTAGCTCTTTAACTCTCAGACAACATATTTGTGGAATCGATTTTTATTGATTACTTGGAAACGAGAAAATTATCATTGAATTAAGAATCATTCTGTAAACTCTCTAGCTCATATATGTAGGTTCTGAGATCAACACGCTCATATGCGCCGACCAAGAATATACATACTTTATGGAGTCGAAGATGCTCATCTATGCCCGTTACATACAGTCGTACAAAATCATTATATCCTCATTTCCAATTCGTTTAGGCAATTAGAACATCGAGTTCAAATTGATGTTTTTTAATAATATAAGTAACACGATTTGTTCGATTTTAATATGTGTAAAAGATGCAACGAAGATACGGACTTATGCCAAGTTTCATCAAAATTCAATTAATACGCCTAAATATTTCACCGCAGTATTTTGACTAAATGACGCAAAGTATATCTTACAATTTTAATCGCAGTCCCTCTCGGTCTCTGCAGCGCACGAACAACAATCAAGAAACTCCAAAAACATCTGGATAACATGTCACATGCATATGTAATACGATTTAGCTGGAAGTCACCTGGGGACTTGGCAACAGAAGGTCCCTTCTGATAAAGGGGAAGTGGTTCAAACTGACAAAGCCATTGGCCTGGACTTAGCACCGATGTGTGCTCGTTTCACCTTGTCTAGAATATAATTCTGTTGCTGTCGGCTAACAGTACCAGGCCAAGGCACGAAACTTTAATTATGTGTCCAAAAGGAGGCACTGACGGTCATTTTGTGTATAACAATGTAATATTTATTAGCAATGAGTTGGTGGTGAAAATATGGTGTCCCGAGTGACCTACACCTTTGTAAATAGGCGCGCTGCACGCCTTACCTTGCCACATATTATATGTCGACCCACTAAATTTACCTACGCGAATCGATAAAAACCATGACACGCGCAAGTTAGCTATGAAACGAGAAGGAACAGAGGGATATCTTAGGGGTGCAGAAGAATTAATTTGCTTGCCAATATATATGTACATATATAACAGACAAGCGATGTGTTTGTATATTAAGATATGCATCGTATTTTTGCACTATAATTTAATTCCGACCGATTGTTTTTATATGATACAGTAGTTCAATATTGATACGATTTTTCTCATTTCTAACATGTGGTTAGATATTTAAAGGATTTCTCATATGTTTTCCTAAATAGGTAGTAACGCTGCAGTAGGGCTTCAATGGCTGCACTATATTTGGTTCACAGTGTAACTACCACCTAAATTGGTCGGAAAGATGCCCTACGGATCGACACAATAATATTCCGGCCAATCCCACTTCCGATATTGTAGAAATCGACACTTCTTAAGGTCACTGCTTAGCGTTTACCGTTTTAAATTCGCAGGCCCAGTAATCAAGTTAATTAAAATTTTTGGTTGAAAAATAAATTAATAATACTATTAACAAAGTATTACGCGGTCGGACACGCCCGACTGTAGTGTTCTTACGTCTACAATTCGGGGCTGTGGCTACGGTTGGGAAAGACTAGCAAAGAAGTGAAATACAGTGAACACTCGCGAATCGTAGGCAAACATTTTCTCTCCAACCATTGAAAATCAATCAGCAACCATTTCCTTCTAGTAGGCGACATTCCAGAGAGTTTTCTCTTATAATCTGTACCAATAGAAAGTTTATCTAGTACCATTCTGAATTCACTTTCCATGGGCAAACAATTGATCAACAACCTTTCACAACCAATCTCATCCAGATTAAAATTGAATCTCGGTTCTGAAATGCTTCAAAACTCGACAGTCGCATGGACACTGACGTCTACTGCAAGAAGCCAAATATAAAATAATTCTTCAACTGTGATTTATAACTCTCCGTCGTATCGTATTGGAGCTCTAACTATTAATATTCTTTGTAAAAATACGTAAAAGACACTTTTTGAAATAGGCAAGGCTTTATTTAGACCCTCCGTCTGAGAGAAGCTCTGTACTCAGTGGTGTGAACGGGCAAAGAGTCCATAACTCGTTGTATAATTCCTAAATTGCTTTTGCGTGCTCTACTCCATAAGAAAGGACTGTGTCTGAACATACGGCTTGGGCTCTTCCTAAGATAATGTTTTCATATGGTTTTAGAAAGGCGCACCTTAAACTCTAGAATCAGTAGGAACCTTGCCCTTATGATACGGCGAAAAACATTTGCAACGCCTCAGATCCAAATAGTCAAAGATGTTGAGTGTAATCGCTGTGCTGTACCTTGAACAAGACTGAGGGTTGCCGTTTCGTTGACGTCAGGAATGTTTTTTCGTCCAGATTGCATAACATGACATTGCGATAGTGACAATTAACGCCCTTTCACTGATTGTAAATTTCCGATTAGCCTCCCTTAGCTACCATTCGGTGATTAACTGATGCCTTTTACTATTTTTGCTTATTCATCTAATTACCTTACAGATAAATAGAAGAAAATAATTTTTTAGCGGCTAAACTGTAATAATGCGTCTAAAAACAAGTAGTAGTAGTAGTGTAGGCGGGTTCAATAGACCGCAAAATATTCTGTTCACAGTGTCATTATGTATTCATTTGTTCGAAAAGACGCTTTTTGTTTACAGTATGAAACAGTTTATTCCAGCGGGTCATGAAACCCATACTTTTTATAGACTGATTTCTATCTTGTCATTTTTGGGATTGAGTGACATTCACTTTGTACACCGTGTATATAAAGGACATCAATATTCACCGATTGTGCGATAGTTTACAAAAAAAGAATTAAACAAAAAAGATTTGTACATTAGATACGCGTGCCACACATCTAATACCTAAGTATTGTAGTACCAAAGCTAAGTTGTCGCATTTATACATGCATCTAATACATGAATGCTAGCCAATAATTGATGTAGTCAGATGTAGCGGTACAGCCAAGGTAATGCATACGTTAAGATACGACACTTCATGCATCCGCCACAACAAACGAACCAATTGCTACCGATCTCACTAGATGGATGTGCCGTGCGTGGGGTGTGTATGTTTAGCGTTTCTTTTTAAATAAATTTCCTATTTGAAGCTGAATACCAATATCTCTGGGTAGGATAGGCTAGGAGAGCAACAATGCACATTTGAAGTCCTTAGCTCTTACATAACAAGTTTATTTTATTGGAACACTTTTTTTAAGAACACCTTTTTATCTATCTATAGCCATAATCAAAACTCAACCAATCACAAGTTAAAACAAGCTTCTTAAACTTATATTTGCAAAATATTATCAATACATCATAGAATCGATTAACTAAAACGTGAGCTTCTAAGTAACAAACCGTTGTGCGCCAAAATTATAAATATATTGCATTTTTGCAGTGTCGGCTAGGGTATTTTTATCATCAGCACTGCGCAGATTACTGAATTATTCTCGAGAGATGTCAAGACGGGCGGGGTAAGCATCATAAATGCTACGAAGAGTAGAGAACTGCATTGAAAAATGTATTAACTATGGTGTTTTTTTTTTAGCTTGGTGCCAAGTTTTGGCAACCGTGTAAATATATATTTATTTATCAATCTAATTAGTTTAAGAAATACAAGAGTATCTTGTCGAGATTACTCGACTAGGTCACACTCTGTAACCAGCTCTAAGCTGTCGAAATAAAAATTCTAGCTCTATTTCTATGAGCGCCTGCGCTTCTTTGTCCATTATCCCAAGAACATGGGCAATGCATGCTGTTTGCAAAAAATGTAAATATTTACAGTCTGTATATAATATTAGATATTCCATATACTTTAAACACATTTAAGCCGGTATAACCCTTTTGAGGCAGTTGTAAAAATATATCGTATGGGAAAATAAAATTGTTCTGTTTATTATTCTCTATGCTGTCCTGACTGAGCAACTGATGAACTGATTAATAATGAACGCGCAATCCAAGCTGCCAAACATCTTTATGAAAAAGCATTTAAGACGTGTTCCATACTTTTCGCAAACTTTTTTTATGGAAAATGCGATTCAAAGATTTTTGGGCGAAGCCTAAAGTTGTCCGATTTTCTTCAAATTTATTTTTAGAGCCCAATATAAGGAATTTTAAAAAAAAAGTTTCAACGATTTTGAAAATTCTAACTGCAACCATGGTAAATTGGCGGGAAAGATGTTATGCAAGTTTTTTGCTTCGAACTCATTTTTAAAAATAATTGTGAAAATTTATCTGAGAGGTGTTTCACAATTTTCGCAAAATCCAGCCCTCTTGGATAATGCGGGACAAAGGTTGAATGGTCGAAAGCTTTTTTCACGGCTTCAAGATTCTAACCACATGGCTAACATGGGCGGAGTTCGGAGTTCGGCGGTGTTCCAACTTTTGGTTGTTGCCACGGACTAAACTTATTTTGACATATCTATGTGAATTATAATTTTAGACGTAGTAAGGGTAGATTCAATTTGTCTACGAGCAGGAAATGTGTGAAACAGTTATATCTAAAATACGAAGCACGAAATTTGTACATAGTTTACAAGTTTACAAGTACAGATGGTTAGATTGGGAATATGCATATTCTTTATACATTCCTCTGACTGTTTATTTTTGTTTTATTTTCTTTTTTTTATTTACTTAAAACTATTACACCCTCTTTACCTACTTTCAATATGCACAGGGTATAAATAGCTTATAAACATTGCAACAAGTCATTTCACTGCTATTTGAATGTGCACTAAGGTTAAAAATAAACCAACGCAGCAAAATGCACAAAATACACAAAACAAGAACGATAAATTAAAAAGAGAGAGAGAGAAACACCTGACTTAAGACACCAGCGCAAACCAGGCATTACAAATATTTTACCTTCTTTCTATACATACTCATACACGCACGCCTCAAGCTGAGCAGTTCTTCTTCCCCAGCTACACATTACGGGAAAGCAGTTCTTAAATATCTTTGGTGTTTATTGCCTGATATTTATGAAAGTTTCTGGACATAAAATTACTATCCGAATTTCTGTATGTACCAAAGCTCAAGGCTTTACCTCAAAAAATGAAAGTTGTACTATGTTGGGGGAAATATACGAAAATATCCAAAATGTTAATATTCTGGATATTCTGTATACTATGCAAGAGCCTACATTCTTGATTTCAGGTCTCTAAGCTTCGAGATATTCGCTTGATTTCACGAGAACGGGGTGAGCTTTCAATTATTTGAACCTGATCAGCGCAAAAGACAGACGAACCTACTTTTCTAGCTCTAAAGGCTCTGAGGCCGATGCTTTTATAGTGACTGGCGGATAGACAGGCAGAGAGATAAGGCAAGATCGATTCGGCTATTAATGCTGACTAAAAATATATATACTTTATGGGATCTGAGGTGATTTATTCTGTCTGTTACATTTGCACAAGCACATTATACCATTTTGTTAATGGGCTAATGATACTATGATCAGCACTTACGATCACACTTGAGCTAATTTTCCTTAAAATGACAACACCAGCATTGTTAGAATTCACCGATAACTATGGTCGGAATTCATATAAATTAGTACAAAAATTTTAAAATTTGCCATACAATTTTTTCATTTCATTTTTGCCGATTCTTTCTATTAAGCTTTATGATGTAGGAGTGCGATCTTGATAAGATATTCTTATTTTTAAGTTTTTTGTGCAAGAACTTAATTGTTGACCAACAATTCTTATTGAAGATACAAATTATACTGGCCCGATTTTGGGCCATATCAACTCGTCTGCTGATACTAATACTGATCAAGAATATATATACTTTATGTGGTCGGAGATGTGTGACAACACGCAAAAGTGTTTGAATCGGAAATTTGTTGGAAACGGGGCAATTTATCGATTAGCGGAAAGAAACTTGTACCGCGCCGGAACTAGTATAACCTACGTTCAAAATTTCAATTTGGCTCTTACAGATTCTAAGATCTACGCGTTTATATATGCGGACAGACAGGCAGACATAGCTAGATACTGACCAAGACGGTCGGAGATGCTGCCTTCTGTCTGTTTTATACATTTGCCCAAGCCCTGTATATCCTTTTTACCCATTTTTAATGGTTTAGGGTATAAAAATGTAAAAATGATAGGCACGCAGACTTTTGAATACGCTGATACTTCGTAACTGTTAGGTTAGGCTAATAAGTTTTCAAACGAAAATAAATTTAGTTAAAACTATATTTTTATTGTACCTGATGATATTTTTAAATAGTGAGACTTATTTTCATAGAAACTGTTAGACAGATAAACTCGGCTTTTGATAAAAAATGTGTATACTATATGAGCTCAGGGAGAATTTGGACACTGTTGGGAGTGTTTGGAACTCAAAAAATTGAGCTGGAAAACAGTTTTGCCTTCCATTGAGACTACCCATTTATTAGAATTTATTTGATCCAACGACAAGCAGGAAAATATGCAACATGTCTTGCGCGCATGTACGCTGAACACCCCATCCCGATGCTCATATTTATTGCTGAGTAGGCTCAGCTCAACACGCAATCTGAGCGAAATTAGGCTGACTCATAAGGCAGCCCATCAGACAAAAGCTGTGAGAATGATTTGACTGGTTGACTGACTGGCGCCTGGCCAGGTCTCAGAAATCAACGTGTGCGGCTTTTAGTTCATTGCTTTTGCGTGTAGCTCGCTATTTAGGTAATGTGGGTCGCTTGTAAGTTAAGCCTTGCACGCCTAGCCGCTGCTCTATGCTAGACCTTGTAATGAGTTGGCTTTGGAATCACCTACATATTTGTATGTTTGTCTAAACTGACTGACTGATTAGTAATCAACCCCCAGACCACTACGTTAAAGCTTCGAAACTTTTTTAGCTTAGTAACCTTTCATAACTCTTTTATATTTCATCCGAACCTGCTACAATTTTGTTAACATTAACTTTATGATACATGATTCACTTTCATTTTTAGAAACTCCTCTCCTCGAGTGTAAACAGCAATTGAAACTTTTCTATGCATTTTATTGTTTGCAAAACATAAAAACAGGTAAGCGTGCTCCAATCGGGAGTGCCCGACTGGAAGATACCCTGAAACACCTTCTCCCACTGCAAAGGGAATATAATGCACAATACCGGCCGGAAATCGAGGTACACGCCCGGTGAAGCTTGCCAATTAATAGCCCTTAGTTTCATTTATCAACAAAAGAAAATTTATAAAAATACGTTCCTGTCGCCCCAAAGTTTAACGCCATACTAACATTTGGGCTTTTTCGGCCAAAAACTTTGCAGAATATATACACAATACAGCAAACAATCACTATTCATGGAACACATGAGGGCCTACGTTATTACCCAACTTCGAGCACAGAGCACACAAACAGTCACGTAGTAAGTTGCGCACTCTACTCATGGGCTTTCATTTTTTTTTTCTACATGAGAAATGCATTCGTGAATAGTTGAGTTATTTGTTTCCACCGATTTCTAGTGAGATGCGTCAATATAACTTTGTTTTAATTGAATTTGGCATATGTGGAAATCGGAGTATTCGTCCGCCCGAATGGATCAAATATTAAGTTTATGTAAGCCAAACATTTTTGATGTTTAAAATATTCTATCTTAATTTTGATATTACAAGCTTTATCCGTTAGCATTGATCATATATTTTGTATAGTTCCTACTAAAGCCAATAAGTCAAAATTAGTTCACATACATATCTTATCCCACTTATCAACATCCCACAACGTTTTCATTCAGATATTAATCTGCTTTTTGTTTGCTGGTGTATGTTATCATTATCCAAAGATAATTCAGCTTTCTTGCTTTTTTTCTATGACGATAATTTTAGTTTCTGGAAATTAAACATAAATTAATTTTACAAAGTTCGTTCAGGAGAGAATATAAAATGTAGAAATGATATTTTAGGCTCATAGAATAATGCTCAAAGTTTTCGAAAACTAGCAAATGTTCATTGTTGTGCTCGAATATACTGTCAAGCAAAAGTAGGCACTAACATTCAAAGGGAGTTACCCTGTAGGTTAATCACACTTAAGTCTTACTATTACCTGCTGCGGTTTATATTACTGTTGCTTACTCGACTTACTTTAAAGCCGAACACGTGCTACCACCTATCCCCCACGCTTTTTAGCTTTCCTGTTATCGCATTAGCTATATCCGCCTATTAGCCAGATCGGAACACATAAATTGTGTTTCTTTTACGTTCGCTGTCGTTTAGTCTCTCGTTTCAGTTGTTATTGTTCTGTTGCCGTTCTTCATGCTACTGTTATTAGTTGGTTTTTATTGACACCTTTAAGTTCGTTTCGATTTCGGTATTCCGCATTCGTTTCGTTGTGCCTGCCACATTTGCCCAACAACTTTTGTGTCGGTTTCGCGGTGGCCGCGCGGAATCTTAGCTATTTGTGTTTGAAATGTTGTAATTGTAGTTGTTGTCGTTACAGTTGATGTGGTCTTCGCCAGGTCTCTGTTTTTCAGACTGCACCTTGACACTCATATTATAAAAAGTGCAGCTAAAAATAAAAATAGTGCGATGGCAATGAAAATGATTCGTAAGAGGGTTGTTTGGTGTCTGCGGCCGACTCCATTTAACGGCAACTGGCGTTTTTATAGGGATTTGTTATACAACAGATAGTTGAGCGCTGCCTATATGTTGTTGACAAATATTTTATGTGTGATAACATCATTTGCAACTTTTTTATAACAATCCGTTTAAGGTTTACAATCCAGGTCACATTTAATGATTTATTTATGCAATTATAATTGACTTCCATTCGGCACAAATTCGTAAATAAAACGGGTTTTATTTAATAATTCTGAGAATGTTAAAACTATTTAGTTTATTTATGTTCAGTTATATATTTTGTTTTAATTCGAATTTCAATCATTTGTTTTAAATGGCTTTTCTACGTATAATTAATTTTATATTTGTAACATCACATTGAACTTATGATATTGAAGTTTCCATTTGAAATATTTGACTTTCTTAATTATTCTTTTTGATTATTTTAATCACATAGTTTTTAAAACCCCGAATTTTATGCATATAGCTATTTGTTATAGCTATTATTCGCGTTTCTCTCTGAATGCACCTCCCCGAAACACGCTTTACATAACTCACTTACTGCATCCGTACGTAACAACAAAATCAACTTAAAAGGGAGCACTTTATAAACCCGAAACACAGGTAATCTTGAATTTCACACGTTGATTCGTTCTCTTAAAATTTCTTTACACTTTCAAAGGCTTCGATAAAGCATTTAAGCTTATATATACATGGATATATGCATGTGTGCTATGTATGAATTATTCGTTGGCTACCGTGTTGTATTTTGTTGATTTCCTTTGAATTAACTCTCTTTTAGTATATTCCATATAGAGAGAGCTATAGTCTATACTCCGCTTATTGTTTTGACTCTTGCGCTGGTATTTGAATGTCAATATTTCGCTCAAATTTGTATCCGTTTTCACTGTGCTGTTGTATTGCAAACCCGACCCGAACTGAGCGATAAAATGACCAAGTTTTCTTTTTCATGCAGCTGGCACGCATCTTTTCGGAATCAAAGCACAGCAGAGAGCCCGACACGGCGAACTCTGTTGCGCCTCTTGTTTTTCGGACTTGTATTGACAAGCTTTTTGGTTCTAAAGCTGTGAGCAGGTCCTCTCGCTAAGCTCTGCATGGAAAGCTTACGATTTGATTCCCGCAAAGTGCATACGCTCTCTTTTTTAAGGTAGTTTCTCTCATTCTCCCCCACTTCTTGGGTTAAAAACAGCTGATTTGTGTAAATAGCTGCCTCCCCCTACATTTAATTGGTACTCTACAATAAAATACGGTAACAAATGACGTAATTTTCTAATGGTGCTTAATTACCATATTACAGGAGGGAAAATAGAAAATAACAGAAAGTAAAATATAAAATAAACCCCAACAGGAATACTCAATCGCTAAAACTAAAAAAAAAAAGTGTAAAGAAGACTACGTCATCGGTGGCAGAATAAATTGCAACTTAATGGGAGCGCGTTTTCGAGGTACCGAACATAAAACGCCCTTTCAGACATATGAACATTATACAATATAATGTTAAAAGTACAATATACAACCTAATGTAAAAAAGTAAAACAAGTTGAAATAACAAAAAATAAAAACATTTCTAAGATATATTTAAACCATTTTCAACATGTTTTGTATAAAATAAGTAGTAACTTGGGCTACGTTTAACCGTATAACCGTGCTTTGGGGTCGGTTGCACTTATTTTTCTCTACGCTCGAGTCTCTAACTTCAACATACAAAACCAATATAAAATGGTGCCAAGTATGGACTAATGGATGCTCTGTACATGCACCAAGAAACTCTTATAAATATTCAGACTCTGTTTTAAGCATACATCTTTAAAAAAATTTATTGCTCCTGGCTTGCATAAACTATACGAGAACCTATATATCTATGGAACTGGCTTGAAATATTCGGGCTAACAACTTGACCCATTTATTTAATTATTAAAATTTTTATTACTATGTAAATAAAAATCATAGAAATGAAAAATAAACGGGTGTCTAACATTATAAAAGGGCGAGAAATCTCTAGCGTATCTTGTTGGACTGAACCACGGCAAATTCATAATGAAATGTAGTATTCAAGGCCCTGTCAAGTCGGTCAAGATTTTTTTTATTTAATTTTGTATTTAATTAAAACAGAAATATTTTGTGTGTAAAACAGGAAAATATGTGAGCCAAATAGAATAAGAGGTCGCTGCCTGTTGCTGCTTTCAATACTTATTCGCTCGTGCCTCCTAGTGGGAAATATGGTTACTGGTCAGAGCTTACGTTAGAAATCCTAGCAGCAACGCAGCCATAAAAGTGTGCTTGGCAAATGTCATGTTAATAGCCTGTGTGGCACATGAGTATTGCAGTGAGTATCCGGCAACCGTGGGATGCGGGTTCGATCCACCCTTTTGGCTGGTAACGAAACTACTTTGTGTTCTATTGAAATCCAATTTATTGTATATTTCCAATTGTAATTTAGGAAAAATATTCAATTAATTTATAGAAACGGCAGTGCCGTTCAATTTCTACTAGTCTCTTATAATTGAAGACACACTGAACCTTCTTTCTTACTCAAGTTTAACACATACATACCTGTTCAAGACTAAAAATTAATTTAACGAACAAATAACTAGTTCCCTCTTCCTGTGTCGAAAAGGTATCCCTTATTCCGCAAAGGTATCGTTACAAGAGTGTAACTTATATGTTATTTACAATATAGGGATATTTACAATGAAGGCAAAGGGGGCTTTTAAATAATTCGCTTCGTAGATAGGTCGCCGGGGTGTAGCCTTTGAAGGCGCCTCTTACTGATGGGGTCAGCCAGGACCCTGGCGGCCGCGTTCGGATGCTGCAGCAGCTTGTCGACGTATCGGTTACTGAAGAAGATGATCTGAAGGCCGGAAAATGCTAGCGTACTGCCTTAGCTAGCGAACTTCTTGCCATCGCCTCATGCATTACAAAATATGAAGTAAATAGCAGATCTAGCGTCGATCTTATTGTGCCACAGAGTACTATATACTTATTCGCAAAGACAATAGCCTTAAAATTTTGAACTTTTATTAATTTAAGTTTTTATCTATTTGATCTTGAGAGAATGTAAGTTGTGGTTTGTGTGGGATGCTGACGGGCTGAGAGACTTCAAAAGTCGCTCGAACACTCAAATTAACCGAATTAACAATATGGAAACGTACCCTCGCAATGTACAGGATGACAAACGGTATTGACAATGCCAACCTAAGATATTAGCAACTCTTCTCTGGTTATTTGGACAACAAGCAATGGAAATCTACAGCACAATGTAACCAAAAGATATTTATATTTTCATTGATTGAATGTTGTTTTCAATGCACTTAACTTAACCAACATTTATTACACGAAAAACATCGTATGAAGACCATCTGTTACGCGATGGCATCAACTTAGTCGTTAGTCGTTCGATGGTTAACTTAGAAGTATATAATTAATAAAGCTGCTAACTTAAGCAAAATATATCTTGACTGGAGTGGAATGCGACAGCATTTAATGTGCACAATGTAGAACAAGCAATAAAGGAGGCACCAGCTACAGTTGCTTCAGGTAAAGGTAGATGCTTCAATTGTGGTGGATTTCACACCGACGCAGACCACAATCTACAAAGCGAATTGCGTCACCTGCATTTCAGATAATGGTGTATGGAAGGACAACAGGGTAATCTTTATCTGTAGTTAAGAAAACGAAAATTGAAGTTGATAATGAAACAAAGATTTGGCAGTATTTGATATTTGATTTGATTTAAATAATTTCGAAGTCTGTGGTAATGTTAATATAATTTCCATTCAAGTAAATAAGTAAGTTAAAATGAACACCTTCGTGTCATTATTGCCCTGTGAAATGGGAACCTTTCGAAAAAAAAACTATGTGCCTTTATTTAAGGAATTAACTGAAATTTGTGGTGGCCGTAATATAAATTCACATTAGGGTCAAGGTTATTTAAAGAAATTTTAAATTAGTTTTAGCGGGAAACAGAATAATGGCAGCCCGGCCACAAGCTTGGCTGCCTGGTCATATAAGCCAGAGCCAGCCAGATACCGGGCTGTACCGGCGTTAACAGAGTTTCTTCTCTGGCGCACCACGCCACCACTTATCGGCATCCGGCATATAGTGTTAACAACGTCGCTTCTACGCGCACGGCGCGATTAAAATGAACCACCAGCCATCCACTCGGCAGCGAGACCAGTGCTATCCGTCGTGTATAGCCGACAATCAGACGTACCACTGGGCCTATCGGTACTCTCGATCTGAGCGAGATTAGCTAGTTTCATCCAACTCAGAGGACCTTCCCAGGCCCCAAGGGCCACCCCAGGAGCCGCGGCTGCGTGTCTTTGGATGGTGCTGCCATAAATCAGGTATCGATATATAAGGGATAGGAATGGCCATTTAATTTTCCAAACGCAAAAAGGGATCCGCAGCCGTCTTTTTAAATCGTTCGCTTAAAACTTAAAACAAAACCGAAAATGAAAAGAAAGATATGCTGATGCTTAGGGTCCAAGGATGTATATTATTTTTTGTAGAAATACCTTTGACTTATGTAAATTTTGTTTAAACAGCGGCAAAGCAATGTCTACGTCATCTTGCGCCCAACGACAACTTAAGAACAACAAGTAACAGCTGCGTGAGTAATGAAGTAGTTGTAGCATCTTTCACGAACCTATGTAACGTCTAATGCCAATTACTAAATACTAGACGATAGGGTATCTCACATATAAAAATGATATCCCCATCCGGCTCCGCGCCATCTTTTTGGTCATTGCCAATTTAAAGCTCAGCATCAAGCACAATAAGGCCCTTCTGGCTCAGTAAATTATAAGACCCGAATTTAATTAGAACTTAAGCTAGACGAACGGACATACATACATGATGATATAATTTTAAGATAGTTGAATGGACATCAATTGTAGAAATTTATAATACGTACGCTAGCAACTTAATCATGAGGATCATAAGTTTTAAGCTTCTATTAATTAAACGTGAAGATAGATAATAGATTGAAAATGATCCGATAAAAGTTTACCTTTATGGTCTGTCAAGTAGTTTTGCTAGATTGTGAACGAATGTTTTAAAAATATTACTGAACCTTTTTTTGGGGCAACGCCACTATTTTAGAGATTCTCAATGGAGGAAAATAACCGTGGTAGTCATTTTCCTTTTTGCTTGCGTGTCTGCGCATCCGCTCAGCTTTAATTAAGATTTTTTGATTGTTTTAGTTGATTTCTTTCTGTCCGCGCCATAAAATTATTATTTGTATCTGCGTACCCGCGCAGTTTGGTAAGAAGAACCCCGACCAATCCGACGAACTTGACCAGAGCAAAGCTAGAATGCGCATCTCGAGCCAAATTGTACACTTTACATTCTAGGGTACGGTTGTCCGATTTATAGGATCGCTTCCTGTACACTGCAAATTCCTGAAATGATAACAACAAATGTAGCACAATTTAATGAATGAACATTTATTGATTCCCAGCATCGACATTACGTCGGGATTACCTAATAAACGGATTTAGTTCTTGAGTACTTGAGTCAGAAATTTCTGCATAACATGGTCAACATATTTGGGTAGATACCAGAAAATATTATATACTTTGCATACTTTAATTCCGTAAGAGCAGGAATCTAAAATTTTCACTGGAGTTACCTCTTGTTAGGGATTTGCACGCTACGGAACACTGGGGAATTTCCCTCGCAAGTGTTTTTCTTTATCAGAACTATGTTTTGTCCAGATATTTTGATAGGCAAAAAAAATGTCCTACAAATTCCTTCTTTTCGGTCGATTGTTTCTATGACTATATGATATAGTGGTCCGCTCTGGCCTGTTTCGACATATGTATTGCCTGAAACACATGGGTGAGAGACTAGTTCGCATAGAAAAAGACAGACAGACATGGCTACATATATCATATATATCGGCTGTTGATGCTGATCTAGAATATATATACTTTATGGGGTCAGATATGTTCCATAAGTAACACATCTAATAACAAAATTATGAGGGCAATGGTATAAAAACAACTTACGCAAAGTATATGAAGCTGCCATAGGAAAGGTCGGTCAAAAATTAATTACTTGTATGAAAAACGATTTTGTTTATTAGGGTATCTTTCTCGGCATTTATTATTTCCACTATGATCCTCATATATATGCAACATTTTGTCAACATCGGACCACAATAACATATAGCTGATATAGGTATGATCTGTGGAATAGTAGGATTTTATATGGCAAAACATTCTGTTTTTAAAGATATTATCAACAAACTCAGCATTTTTGAGCTGCGCCTATCTGCATATGTCAAAAAGGGTATAAAATGCCGAAGATATCCTTCCTTTCTCGTTATTTTATTTTTGCACATTGTATGCTGAGAGAGGTTCTCGCCTCAGCCAATGGCATGCAAGCGCGTGAAGTGTATCCAAATATGTACATATATAAAAGCGGGTATAACCCGGCCTTGCCCGTGGCACGTATTAAATAAATGTTCTCAAAAAGCTTTAAAAATGATTTTGACACTGATCGGACGGTAAACAAAAAACTTTTATATAAACGCGGGTGGAATTTCCTAAATCGCTGAAACACGTAATCATCAAGTTTTTATGTAGAGCTTTGAAAAAAAGTTTGAAGCCAATCGGACAAAACATAAAACTTCACCATAAAAATTTTTGAATTGAACTTTCCACCGAGAAAACTTTAATTTTGCGAAAAATGTGAAACACGTCTCAAATGATTTTTTATGTAGATCCATGGAAATGAATTTGAGGGCGAATCGCCACTCACTACATCTTTGACCCCAATGACCACCAAGGAGGGATGGATCTTCCAAAAAGTTCAAAATACCAATCAGATGAATTTTGACAAAGATCTTTGAAAATGTTTTTGTAGCCGACTGGATGGTAAACACAAAACTTTCATACAACCGTTTTCATTAAGTTCCTATGAAGACCTTTGAAAATAAGTTTTAGGCAAATCGGACAAAACTTAAAAACTTATCCTAACAAATCTTTGAATCCCATTTCTACCGAGGGGGCTCGGATTCCGCGAAAAGTGTGAAACACGTCTCAAATGATTTCTCATATAGATTTCTGGAAATTAATTTGAGCGCCTAACGTCACCAACCAAATCTTTGACCCCCATTTCCACCAAGGAGGAATGAATTTTTCGAAAAGTGTGAAACACCCCTCAAATGAATTTGAACAAAGATCTTTGAAAATGAGTTTGAGGCCGATCGGATGGTAAATAAAAAAGTTTCATACAAAAGTTTTTCTCGATTTTTCCACACTTGCGGGTGGAGTTTCCCGAAGCCCCGTCTTAACGTGCACTTTCATCACCTTAAGGTAACTACAGTGAAAATTTCAGCTTCCTAACTCGCACGGTTTAGGCTGTGCGTTGATCACCAATCAGTCAGTCAATAAGTCAATAAGTCAGTCAGTCAGTCAGTCAGGAAAAACAGTTTTATTTAGAGAGATGTTATTCTCTAACGTGGCTGCCGAAGAAATAAATTGTGTTAGTTTTTTAAAGCTGGCTAAGACTTAACCCAAATTTGTTCTCACATATGTATATATGTTGTGTTTTTGTTTGTTTTGCATGATAATCATTTTATTTAAAATCTGTCTTGTGTTGACAATTATTAAATTGGCTCAATTGAAAATCAGTATTTATCAGTCGATGGTAATATTTAGACTTTTGTAAAAGAAAGACCTTTGGGTCGGATGACATACATATGTAACTATTTGATTAACTTTTATCTATGACTTTTGGTGTTTCACTCGTTACAAAAGGTAAAAGATGTGCCATAGATGGCGATTCTAGGAATCGTGAGTAACTAGCTTATAAATAAACATACAACGTTTAGTTTGCTTAAATTGTAGTCTAAATCGGTGCAGTTTTACGACTCGCCGTCGTGCTTTTGATTCGCTACTCCTGGCTATCGGTATCGATACTACCAGCTCAAGTTGGTGTTGCCATGCAACCAAAGCATCATTGTCTTTTGGCAAGCTTCACGGACGCAGTGGAAACCCTGAACCCATTAACAAGTAAGGACTCTAGTCGGGAGATCAAGACTAGTGAATACCCTGAACCGTCTTCTACCAAAACAAACTTTAGCTCGCGCTACGCGATCGTTTACTTTAACAGTAAAAACTAGTAAGAGGGAGCTCCCGACTAGGGAATACCCTGAACCCGCTTCTTCCAACACCAATTGCAGCTCCGCTACACGCTCGTTTGCTTTAGTAGTAATAAAGAAAAATTCAAATAAAAAAAATAGAATTGTTCCATTGGCAGGGTACGAACTCGCTACATACCGCACTATTTGCCGCCGCCTCTACTCAACAGCCACACCAATAATTGAATCTCTCTGAGAAAAAAACCAATTAAAATAGAAGCACAGAAAACAATATAATCGCGATTGCAATGCTGTTGATAGAATTCAAAGCAGACGCGCATGAATGTGTGTCTGTACATGTATACAGAAATTCTTGGAATTTGCTCTAGCTGCTGCTAACACGTGCGCACATAACTTTTGTGTTACTTAACTGATCTTATTGAAAAACAGGGTTTCGATATCTATTTTTATCGATTACTTGGAAACGGGAAAAGTTATGGAATATCGGAAATAAACTCGACCAGCGCGGGGACTAGCAGGACCTACAGCTAAAATTTCTCTAGCTTTTATAGGTTCTGCGTTCATTCATACGGACGGACGGACAGACAGACGGACATGGCTAGATCGACTCGGCTGTTGATGCTGATTAAGAATATATATACTTTATGGGGTCGGAGATCCTTCCTTCTACCTGTTACATACATTTGCACAAAAACATAATACCCTTTTTACACATTTTCAATGTGCTCAGGGTATAAAAAATGACTTCCTCGGTAGGGCTCGAACTTGTAACTGTCCGCACTACTTGCCGCCGCCTCTACTCAACAGCCACGCCAATAATTAAAATAGAAGCACAGAAAACAATATAATCGCGATTGCAATGCTGTTGATAGAATTCAAAGCAGACGCGCATGAATGTGTGTCTGTACATGTATACAGAAATTCTTGGAATTTGCGCTAGCTGCCGCATAGGTATTAAATTAAAGATACTTGATATATATTTACTATTCTAGAAGCTACATGTCAAGCTTGGTGACTCTAGCTCTTATTATTTACTAAAAAAACAGGATTTCGATATCGATTTGTATCGATTACTTGGAAACGGGGCAAGTACATATCAGAAACAATCTTGATCTGCGCGGGCACTAGGAGGACCTACAGCTAAAATTTCAAGTCAAGAATACACGAATATTCTATAGTACAATAAGATCTACTGTTGAAAATTTCATCAAGATTGGTTAAACACAAAAGTTATTAAAGAAAACGTGTTTTGGCTGGCCTCGTGTCAGCGATAGCTAGCGCAAATTGCAAGCATTTCTGTATACATACTTGTTCACACACTCACTCACGCGCATCTTTATTGAATTTTACCAACAGCATTGCAATTTCGATTGTATTGTATTCTGTGTATTGTATTCCTTACCCCTTTAAGGTGGCAAACTTGTTTAGGTCGTCTGGAGTGGGGATTTCTGCCGTCTACAAATTGTAAAGAAAGGGGCATAATACGCTGCCTTGCTGCCCTAACTTCGACTTCGAATATTCGCTCCAATAAATAAGAGCGCAAGAGTAGAAAGAAGGAGGCGGGGAGACTAATCTTGATTTTCTGGAGCAGTCCGTCAATCCAGACACGGTCAAGGGCCTGCTTAACGTTCACAAAGACACCATAGCAGAAGTTTTGGTCGTCGTAAGCCTTAAGAATATGGTTAACCATCCTGTGAACCTGTTCAACACCGCCGTGCGCTCCCCTGAACCCAAATAGATGACCAGGAAGGATGGCCATGTGATCCATAAGCCTAGTAAGTCGAGCGACAATCAGTCTCTCCCAGACCTTCGACACGGAAGGCAGGAGACTCATCGGACGATATGATGGTCATATTCTGGCTTTCCCGTCTTATGGTATATATAGCGAGGATCCGCTAACTTCCTTTTTTTTTTTTTGTTTATTGTATTGCATCAAAAATAGCATACATTTTTATCGTCACGTAGGTAGTGGGGGGACTCTGGGATGTTTCCTATGTCGTGGTTGGAGGAGGTCCTTGAACGATATTCTCTTGAGCCTCCTAACTACCCACCTCCCAGCGAGGTCTCTTGCTACCCTGTTGCAGTGCCGCTGCAAGCGCTCGTTGTACCAGTTGGCGAATGCTCCGACTTGGCTGTCTATGGTCTCCATTTTGAGGTCTCTGTGCAAGGTAGAATTTCTGACGTACCAGTCAGCACCGGTAATTGGGCGCAAGGCCAAGTTTTGGAGTGTCTGAATCCGTCTTCGATTTGTCCGAGAGGCAATGCCCCAAACCTGAATACCGTATCCAAGTTGGTGCCACCACGACATTGTAGCTAACTTCCAATGGGCATGGAAGTGTTGCGTCATTAATATGGCGTTGAAGATTACCGTTATAAAAAGGAGCGCGGTCATTAGCAGGGTGTTCAGAGTGGTGTGGCATATTCCATCATGGCCCGGAGCTTTAGCCCTAGGAAGGAAAGACAACGTTGATCCTTTTCCACGCGGGTGGGACCGATGGTGACATCTAAAGCGGAGTCTAAAACACTCGGGACGTCTCATCGAGTTCTTCTGGGGAGGCCAAATCGAATGAAGTAAACCGTTCCTCCAGGTGGCTGGCGAAGGTGTCAGCTTGCTCTTCGTCTGTAAGGCAGTGTTTTCCATAATGACGGAGAAGAGGAACGGATATCCAGGGTTGGCGCTTAAAATTTTTTGTGGCTCGCCAGAGAAAGTATCATGCACCATGGGTGTAGTCCATGCTCTCCAATCTTCTGGAGAATAATATGGCTTTGAGCCTGCGAAGGGCCTCCATGTGCTTCCACTCTGCTCTTCGCCAGTCCGCCTTGTCCCAGGGTTGCTGAGTCGTCTGGAATCTGCGTCTGTACTGCCTCTTGATCCTGAGCAGGTTGGCTATGTCACTATCCAGCTGCCTGAGCACTGGTGGAGGAGTGGCTTCGGCTGCTGCAGCGCGAATCTTTGCATCAATCAGATCGATTGCGTCCTCTACATCCAGACCAGTGCAGATTTAAGTGTTGAGGTGAATACTTTCACTCATCTTTCTCTGGAAGACAACGAGATCAGTGCGCGCGTTGATCAACCTCGGTCTTTCGCCACCTGTGCATTCCAGTCGCCTCCCACCAGATATCTGCTTCCAGCCGAGTTGAGTTTGACAGTGAAATCATCATTCGACGTCTCCTTATTTGGCCTGCAATAGACTGCTCAAAAGTCCACGTCGCCAGCATCAGTGTATACTTTCACATTCGAGTATTCGAGTATTGGTAGAAACGATTAGCAAAACTCCATTGTGGGAAGTGAACCAAGCTATTGTGGACGAGGGCGGCGCAGCCGTCACTAGCTAAACGATTATAAATCTAGTGTACGGGGTACGCCTAGAAGCCAAAGCCTCCAGCTGTAGTACTTTACCTGAAATGCCATTGGCATTCCAGATAAGCACCCTCAGTGGTGTGTTCATTTGGATAGCAACGCATTCAAAAGGGTAAGGATTAGCTATTGCGTACCCAAAACCTGTTGTCGCATTTCTGCCATCCTCTCGATAGCTCGGCCCATGTCCTTGATGTCAGAGAAACGTCCTTCTCCGTTTCCAGATGTCTGCTATTGTTGCCCAGGCAGCCTCACCTGTTGCTTTTCCTTCTTGAATCGGTGGGCGATTAGACTTTTTGGTGGGCTTTGAGCCCCGCAAAATTTATATGTTCGGTGAACCACTCGAAGTCCTTATAATTGGAAGGGTGGTCACTACCACAGTGGGCGCATGTTGCCGTAACTGAGCCGGGCCGAGTGCAGTCAGCATTGTGATGATTGAACCCGCATTTAACGCATTTGTAATGCTTTCTACAGTATGTGGCCGTGTGCCCGTAATCCTGGCATCTATGGCATTGCACCTCCTCCTGGCTTCTTCGAGCAGTCTCCACCTTGACTAAGAACCTCCTTGTTGTTGGCCGCTGGCTGCAAGTTAATGAATTGAATATTCATAGGTTCCTTTGCTGTTCGGGTTGTGCACGTGGAAAACAGTATTACCCTGACTATGCAGGTCTTCGATGACCTTGCGGTTGGGTGTGGAGTGGTGGAGGCCTTTGACTACTATGAGGTAGGGCTTCTCCTCCTGCAGCTGGTATGAGTAGAACGCAATTTTGTGTTTGTCCAGTTTCTGAACGATGGCCCTGTAAGTGGGCACATCCTTGGCTAGGGGCCGCATGGGTCCTACCCAAATTGAATTTGATGGTCAGGCTATCCAGGTCCACTACTTGCGACAGTTGAAACCACACGTCGTGGGTATCGTCGATGCTATTCAGGTCTATAGGAGGAGGCTTCTTACCTCCAGTGGGGACATTGTTTTTGGCCCTTTCATCGGGACGGAAAAGCTGGTGCTAGCATGAACGAAAGCGTTGGGCTGGCTGCAGCCCCCTGTGAGGAGACACTGAGGCAGGCAAGTTTTCTTTTTGGCTACCCTCTTGGGCTGACTTTACCTGATCGGCCACAGATTCGTCAGTCTGCATGTCTTCGTCGTTATCGGGTGGTCCAAGAGGGCATATCTGTTAGAAGCATGTGATCGAACAGCCTTGTTCTGTTTTCGGCGTGTGGCAGGTGGGGATTTACTAAGATTTTTTTCCCCTGGGATTAAATCAGTCGGCTGCGACGGCCACACTAATGGCGTTGTCAATTTTCAGGGCGTCAAAGGGGTCCGTATTCGCACTAGCTCCAGCATGTGGGCTGCTGCAGGGGTCTCTGGGGTCTTGGGCATTCATTAAAGGGTAAGGAGTGAACGGATATGTTCAATGTGAGTACTTGTAAGATACTGATATTATTCTTAGGAATCCTAGGTCTTATATACTAACAGAGTGTCTTATTTTAGATGCATTATCGGCAGCAGGGGTCATAAACTATTGTGTTTAATTAGGGTATTTTTTCCCTTGCTAATTATATTTCTAACATGACATTTTTTAGCGTAAGTCGCTCTTAGAATCTTAAGCGACCACAAGTGCGCTATCTATTATTATACTGCTGGCTGCAGTTGTACAAAATGGTGTGAGATATAATTTTACCGAGGGTCAAATTTAGATTGGCCACTTATAACTCGTTGTGCTTATGGCAATGAATTTTCGTTCGTTGACAGGGTAAACAGTTTCAGTCTCACAATGTCACTGTAGTATGTGCATATATCGAGGGTACACTGTACCAAGAACTCAGCATAAATTTAACAGCAACACTTTGTTGCATTAAATAAACAAAACCAATTCAAGTGAGCGTGAAATATGATCACCCACTTATGAACTACGCTAAGTCAGCATTCCCACGCTGACCGCCAATAACATATATATATATGCACATAAGACTCTCTCGCTCTCTGATACTGTTAAGACATACACATATATGCATTGAGTAATAAAGAGAGTAATAATGACATATATGCAGCCGCTCCGCTGCTAGAATAACCGGCAGCGCAGCTACGCGGCCTTAGCCTAAGCACTTATGTACATAGGCTAAGCGTACGATAAGAATATATTGAATAAACAATTCACAAAACCAAACTCCAACAACGAAGACGTGCCTTCATTTTAACTCGTGCCCATCGACATTACAAGGCGACCGTGAATCGGTCTGAGTCTGCAACAGTTGCTGCGCTGGACAACACCAAGTTCGAGAAGGAATTCTTGCAGCACATCAAGACATCCGAGCAGAGTCTTCTCGATGGCATTGCCAAGGATGGCCAGATCTCTGAGGCCGCCGATGCTAAGCTGAAGGACATTGTCCAGAAGTTCATGTCCACCTTCCAGGGTTAAACAGCAGCAGAAGCAACCATCGTGTGCAGTTATATCGTAGATATGAGGCAAATCAAACATCTTGCAAGCAAATAAATGAAATAATGTCTGAGCCGAAAGTCACGTTAATAATTGAATAAAGCTGCCAACTGCGCGTAGATGATAATAACAACAACATCATCAGCCAGCAGTATAATAATAGATAGCGCACTTGTGGTCGCTTAAGATTCTAAGAGCGACCTACGCTAAGAAGTGTCATGTTAGAAATATAAGTAGCAAGGGCAAAAATACCCTAATTAAACACAATAGTTTATGACCCCTGCTGCCGATAATGCATCTAAAATAAGACACTCTGTTAGTATATAAGACCTAGGATTCCTAAGAATAATATCAGTATCTTAGAAGTACTCACATTGAACATATCCGTTCACTCCTTACCCTTTAATGAATGCCCAAGACCCCAGAGACCCCTGCAGCAGCCCACATGCTGGAGCTAGTGCGAATACGGACCCCTTTGACGCCCTAAAAATTGACAACGCCATTAGTGTGGCCGTCGCAGCCTCGGCTCGACTGATTTAATCCCATGGGGAAAAAATTGTGAAGCGCAACGTCTTAGTAAATCCCCACCTGCCACACGCCGAAAACAGAATAAGGCTGTTCGATCACATGCTTCTAACAGATATGCCCTCTTGGACCACCCGATAACGACGAAGACATGCAGATTGACGAATCTGTGGTCGATCAGGTAAAGTCAGCCCAAAAAAGTAGCCAAAAAGAAAACTTGCCTGCCTCAGTGTCTCCTCACAGGGGGCTGCAGCCAGCCCAACGCTGTCGTTCATGCTAGCACCAGCTTTTCCGTGCCCGATGAAAGGGCCAAAAACAATGTCCCCACTGGAGGTAAAAAGCCTCCTCCTATAGTCCTGAATAGCATCGACGATACCCACGACGTGTGGATTCTACTGTCGCAAGTAGTGGACCTGGATAGCAAATTCAATTTGGGTAGAACCCATGCGGCCCCTAGCCAAGGATGTGCCCACTTACAGGGCCATCATCCAGAAACTGGACAAACACAAAATTGCGTTCTACTCATACCAGCTGCAGGAGGAGAAGCCCTACCTCATACTAGTCAGAGGCCTCCACCACTCCACACCCAACCGCGAGGTCATCGAAGACCTGCATAGTCAGGGTAATACTGTTTTCCACGTGCACAACCCGAACAGCAAAGGAGCCTATGAATATTCACTGCATAAACTTGCAGCCAGCGGCCAACAACATGGAGGTTCTTAGTCAAGGTGGAGACTGCTCGAAGAAGCCATGAGGAGGTGCAATGCCATAGATGCCAGGACTACGGGCACACGGCCACATACTGTGGAAAGCATTACAAATGCGTTAAATGCGGGTTCAATCATCACACTGCTGATTGCACTCGGCCCGGCTCAGTTACGGCAACGTGGTAGTGAGCACCCTGCCAATTATAAGGGCTGCGAGTGGTTCACCGAACATATAAATTGTGCGGGGCCTCAAAGCCCACCAAAAAGTCTAATCGCCCACCGATTCAAGCGAACCGAACCTGCAGCAATAAAGTTCTTGGGCCTACACCCGTTGACTTCCCCCGTACAG